>NW_026748289.1:0-1945 GCF_022355385.1 Mustela nigripes
ATAGAGGAGAGATCACAACCAACACCAAAGAAATACAAACAATTATAAGAACATATTATAAACAACTCTATGGCAACAAATTTGACAATCTGGAAGAAATGGATGCATTCCTAGAGACATATAAACTACCACAACTGAACCAGGAAGAAACAGAAAACCTGAACAGACCTATAACCAGTAAGGAGATTGAAACAGTCATCAGAAATCCCCAAACAAACAAAAGCCAAGGGCCAGACGGCTTCCCAGGGGAATTCTACCAAACATTTAAAGATGAATTAATACCTATTCACCTGAAACTGTTCCAAAAAATAGAAATGGAAGGAAAACCTCCAAACTCATTTTATGAGGCCAGCATCACCTTGATCCCCAAACCAGACAAGGATCCCATCAAAAAAGAGAATTACAGACCAATATCCTTGATGAACACAGATGCGAAAATTCTCATCAAATACTAGCCAATAGGATCCAACAGTACATTAAAAAGATTATTCACCATGACCAAGTGCGATTTATTCCAGGGCTGCAAGGTTGGTTCAACAACTACAAATCAATCAATGTGATACAACACATTAATAAAAGAAAGAACAAGAACCATATAATACTCTCAATAGATGCTGAAAAAGCATTTGACAAAGTACAGCATCCCTTCCTGAACAAAACTCTTCAAAGTGTAGGGATAGAGGGCACATACCTCAATATTATCAAAGCAATCTATGAAAAACCCACAGCAAATATCATTCTCAATGGAGAAAAACTGAAAGCTTTTCCACTAAGGTCAGGAACACAGCAGGGATGTCCATTATCACCACTGCTCTTCAACATAGTACTAGTAGTCCTAGTCTCGGCAATCAGACAACAAAAAGAAATGAAAGGCATCCAAATCGGCAAAGAAGTCAAACTATCACTTTTTGCAGATGATATGATACTATATGTGGAAAAACCAAAAGGCTCCAGTCCAAAACTGCTAGAACTTGTACAGGAATTCAGTCAAGTGTCAGGATATAAAATCAATACACAGAAATCAGTTGCATTTCTCTACACCAACAACAAGACAGAAGAAAGAGAAATTAAGGAGTCAATCCCATTTATAGTTGCACCCAAAACCATAAGATACCCAGGAATAAACCTAACAAAAGAGGCAAAGAATCCATAGTCAGAAAACTATAAAGTACTCATGAAAGAAATTGAGGAAGACACAAAGAAATGGAAAAATGTTCCATGCTCCTGGATTGAAGAATAAATATTGTGAAAATGTCTATGCTACCTAAAGCAATCTACACATTTCATGCAATCCCTATCAAAATCCCATCCATTTTTTTCAAAGAAATGAAACAAATAATCCTAAAATTTATATGGAACCAGAAAAGACTTCAAATAGCCAAAGGAATATTGAAAAAGAAAGCCAAAGTTGGCGGCATCACAATTCCAGACTTCAAGCTCTATTACAAAGCTGTCATCATCAAGACAGTATAGCACTGGCACAAAAACAGACATAGATCAGTGGAACAGAACAGAGAGCCCAGAAATAGACCTTCAACTCTATGGTCAACTAATCTTCAACAAAGCAGGAAAGAATGTCCAATGGGAAAAAAATAGCCTCTTCAACAAATGGTGTTCGGAAAATTGGACAGCCATATGTAGAAAAATGAAATTGGACCATTTCCTTACACCACACACGAAAATAGACTCAAAATGGATGAAGGACCTCAATGTGAGAAAGGAATCCATCAAAATCCTTGAGGAGAACACAGGCAGCAACCTCTTTGACCTCAGCCACAGCAACTTCTTCCTGGGAACATCATCAAAAGCAAGGGAAGGAAGGACAAAAACGAACTATTGGGATTTCATCAAGATCAAAAGCTTTTGCACAGCAAAGGAAACAGTTAACAAACCCAAAAGACAACTGACAGAATGGGAGAAGATATTTGCAAACGACATATCAGAT
>NW_026748290.1:0-1945 GCF_022355385.1 Mustela nigripes
TATGGGAAGGAAAATGATTTCACCTGATCTGACTAGGAAGTGGTTGAAGCCTGAATTAAAGTGATATAAAAAGAGTAAAGACAGGACGCCTGGGTGGCTCAGTTGCTTAAGCAGCTGCTTAGGCTCAGGTCATGATCCCATCGTCCTGGGATCTTTGAGTCCCACATCAGGCTCCTTGCTCTGCAGGGAGCCTGCTTCTCCCTCTGACTCTGCCTGCCACTCTGTCTGCCTGTGCTCACTCTCTCTCTCTCTCTCTCTCTCTGACAAATAAATAAATAAATAAATAGAAAAAGAGTAAAGACCTGGGAAATATATGGGGAAAAAAATCCCTAGAAAAACAGCAATAATAACTGGCTGCTATTTATTGATCCAGATCCTGCAGTAGGCAAAGACGAGCTGGTTTTAGCCAGAGGGTGATCTCCGTTTGTCTTCATGATCCAGCATTTCCTGCAAGCCAGGCATGGGGCTCTGCACTAGAGCTGCAAATGCTGGGGGGCTCTCACTGTCCCTTTTCTCTTCTCAGGGGGACAACGGGTATGTCCATGGTGCAGTGTGACAGGCTTTACCACAGGGAGATAAAAGACTGCCAAGGGTAGGTTGGAGCTGGGAAAAGCCACTTAGGAACAGATTTTCAGGGGAGGTGATACACAAGGGCAAAGCAGAAGAATGAGGATGAGTGTGTCAAGTTTCAAAGTGCCAGGAGGCAGCACAGTGCATTTGGGAAACTACAGCAAGTTCATGACAACCAACAACTGATCTGGCAGCATCACCTGGGGATGGAGGCTGAGCCCCGGGGTTAACATTGGGGGTGAGATGGTTTGTATACTATGCCGAGGAGGTGAGGTACTACACTGTGGGGCACAGGGAGCTACCGGAGGATTTAAAATATCAGAATTGTAACCATAATAGGGTATTTAATTGCATCCTAGCTTTCATCAAGGGTAAGATGCACTATAGTTTATGTTCGACTAAGAAAGAGAAATGCTGTCAGTTAAACTAGGATATGTAATCAAGTGAAAGGTGAGTGCCACCTTAAGAGATATTAAAATTGGGGGGGGGGATCTTAGAACAAGTAAATTGTGGTACTAGAATAATTAAGAAAGGTCGAACACTTGGATCAACAAAAAAAGTGATTATTGCTTACCATATGCCCCAAACTATATTAAGTCTTAGAACAAGAGACGTTCTCGTCTTGATGCCCCGCAGCTGTTAGACCCAAGTTACAGAGGGCAGTAGCCAACTACCAGCAGGCTCCATGTGCCATGTGCAGACTCTAAGAGCAACTGCCTTTGAGAGAGGAAACGGTTGAGAGTGGCCTTTCTGAGGTAGAGAATTACCAGCTGGGAAAGTAGCAAAATTGACACAGAATCAGAATTGATGCCACTACATGACAGAGTTGGTGAAACTTCCCTTCTCAGAGATCTTGAGGCTCCTCAGATATATTTTTCATTTTGGACAGAACATTCAGGATAAATATGATCTGTTCGAGTTCCTGGTTCTCTCATCAGGAATGTTTCTAGCCTTCACAGGCACAAGAAAAGGGTTTTGATAGTCCAGGGTAAATCCTGACAAAAGCAAAGCATGGTATCTATGACAAACTAACTACTCAGAAGAGAACAACAGATAAAAAGCCAGGCCGACCTGACCCTGCAGGATAGGTAAGGTTGGTCCGGCAACAGGGGTAGATGGGAAGTGCCCATCACCTGCTAGAAGAGCTAGAGAAGACCCCTTCCGGAGAGACCACCAGGAGAGGAGAGAAGTAGGTGCTGATGATGAAGTCCCAGAACTTAAGTCAGGTTAGGTGGGGTGATGTTCGGAGCCTATGGCTAAGAAAGAATTCTTAAGACGTCTCTGGTGCAAAAAGGTTGTTTATTAAAGCGCGGGGACAAAACCCGTGGGCAGGCAGAGATGCAACTGCCCCTAGTTGTGAGGGATGGCAGGTTAT
>NW_026748291.1:0-1945 GCF_022355385.1 Mustela nigripes
TCTGGATGATCTATCCATATGTAAGAGTGGGGTATTATTGTCCCCAGATACTATTGTATTGCTATTTATTTCTCCTTTTTGTTTTGTTAGTATTTGTTTTATATATTTATGGGGCTCAATATTAGGTACATGATATTTACAAATACTGTATGGATGAATTGATGACACTTTTCTTATTGTATAATGACTGTGGTGATTTTTAGCTTATATAAACCATATTTTGTCTGTTATAGTTATTGCTACCCTTGTTTTATTTTGTTATCATTAGCTTGGAATATCTTTTTCCATCCCTTTACTCTCTGCCCATGTGTGTCCTTAAAGCTATAGTGATTCTTTTATATGCAACATATTGTTGGATCTTGTGTTTTTTGTTTGTTTTTAAAATCTATTCTAGCCTTTCTATGTCTTCCAACTGGATGATTCCATTCACTTACAGTTAAAGTAATTATTGATAGGTAAAGACTTAACTATTGCCTTTCATTCTTTTTATATTTCTTGATTTATTTAAATTTTAGTTAATATATAGTGTAATATTAGTTTCAGGAGTAGAATTTAGTAATTTGCCATTTACATATACCATTCAATGCTCATCACAAGTGACCTCCTAATAATTATTACTGACTTAGCCCATTCCCCTGCCCATCTCCCCTCCAGAAACAATCAGTTTGTTACTTATAGTTAAGTGTATTATGGCTTGCCTTCCCCTCCCTTTTTTAAAAAATTTTTTTCTTTCCCCAGTGTTTATCTGTTTTGTTTCTCTGTTAATTGTTTGCTCTTTTGTAGATGCTCTGCTCTTTATTTCCTGTATTGTTCTCTTTGTAATCTGATGACTTTTTGTGGCAGTACGTTTTAACTTCTTTATCAAAATCTTTTGTGTATCTACTACATATTTTTTTATATTTACCATTAAGGTTATATAAAATATGTTAGTTATAACATTCCATTTTATGTTGAAAACAACTGAACTTCAATAGTGTACAGAAAATTTATACTTCTATAACAAGAGGTTATTGATGTTTTTACATTTAGATCATTTTTATATTGTACTTTTAATAACAAATGATTGCAGTTATAGTTATTTTTAATAAGCTTGTTTTTTTAACTTTTAAACTAGACTAGTAAATGATTTCTATATCACCATTACAATATGGGAGAATCTGGTTTTGACTCTACATTTACTTTTAGCAATAAATAAGGAGCCATCCATGTATCCATGTTGCCATCTTGATGACATCACCATCCCCAAATCTTCAGTAAGTGTTACTTTATCTTTTTTTTTAAGATTTTGTTTATTTGACAGAGAGAGAGAGAGCTCAAGTTGGCAGAGTGGCAGGCAGAAGAAGATCTAGAGGCAGGCTTATTACCCAGCAGTGAGCCCGATGCAGGTCTTAATCCCAGGACCCTGGGATCACGACCTGAGCCAAAGGCAGATGCTTAACCGATTGAGTCACCCAGGGACCCCTAAATTTTACTTTAGTTAATATATGACCATTTTTTATTTCTACTAATAGACACATCAATTTTATTGCTTTTAATATTAAGGTCTTCTCCTTAACATCATTATCATCTAATTCTTTTTCAATTTTAAAAGTGTTGTTTACATTTCATTTGTGGTGGTAAGTATGTAATTCATGTATGTGGTGGTATGTAAGTAATTCAAATATGAATTTTAAACTCTAGATCATATGCTCCAGTGGCAGATATTTGTCTTATTCATCCCACCCACAAAAAATTAGTACTAAATAGGTCTTTGTTGATTGACTGAATGAATTAAGTGTTCTGACACTAGCATAGCTGACCAAACCAGAGATCAAGGAGAAAATATAATGATTGTCAAATGGGTGAACCTGAGATAAAAAGACATTTTAGCTTCGTTAGTTTGATATACACTCCGGATAACATTCCAACTCTGCATGGATTTTTGGAAAGCAAACAACTCCTCTCC
>NW_026748292.1:0-244 GCF_022355385.1 Mustela nigripes
CATTCTCTCAGATCCTTGAGGTCTCATTTTGCCTAGGGATTTGCAATAGGTCTGCCAGAGGCACCACTGTGACAACTGATGTCCATCTTCTATCTCATGCTAAGCTCAAGAGGTCACTGGTTTCCAAGTTTATCCATACAATTAATGCATTCCAGCAAGTTCTTTTTTTTTAATATTAACAAACTTATTTTAAAGTCTATATGGAGAGGCAAAGACTCACAATAGTCAACATAGTGTTGAAGGA
>NW_026748292.1:344-1944 GCF_022355385.1 Mustela nigripes
TCTCAGATCCTTGAGGTCTCATTTTGCCTAGGGATTTGCAATAGGTCTGCCAGAGGCACCACTGTGACAACTGATGTCCATCTTCTATCTCATGCTAAGCTCAAGAGGTCACTGGTTTCCAAGTTTATCCATACAATTAATGCATTCCAGCAAGTTCTTTTTTTTTAATATTAACAAACTTATTTTAAAGTTTATATGGAGAGGCAAAGTCTCACAATAGTCATCATAGTGTTGAAGGAGAACAAAGACTGAGGACTGACTTCAAAGTTTACCATAACGATGGGGTACCTGGGTGGCTAAGAGGGTTAAGCCTCTACCTTCAGCTCAGGTCATGATCTCTGCTCAGCAGGGAGCCTGCTTCTCCTCATCTCTCTCTCTGTCTGTTTCTCTGCCTATTTGTGATCTCTCTCTCTGTCAAATAGATAAATAAAATCTTTCTAAAATATTTTACAATAGCATTTTAAAAACAATACTCGTAATGGAACAAAACGTGTCATTTCCCTGAAATTTTATATATGTCATTAATTTACTATATCTGGATACAACATATTACCAAACAGATGTTCATCAAAGACTAATTCATTTTTAAAGGAACATAATAATTTGAACCGACATCTATTAATCATTTTTTTCGATCTAACATTTATAGTCTCGCTAAACATTTTATCAGTTGTCGAAAAAATTCAAATAAATAGTATAAAAATTCGTGTTTGGAAAAGTAGATTTTCTTTGAAATTTGCATATAAATGAAAATATTTGCTGATATTTTTAAAACTTTAAATGTAATTTTATATATATCTGATCTATCAGATGATATAAATTTTTGGAGACTTAATATATTTTGGGGCACATGGTAAGCAATAATCATTTTTTTTGTTGATCCAAGTGTTCTTGTATTATTTTTCTTATTTATTATAGTACCAAAATTTACTTGTTCTAAGATTTGTCCACCCCCAGATTTTAATATCTCTTAAGGTGGCACTCACCTTGCACTTGATGACATATCCTAGTTTAACTGACAGCATTTCTCTTTCTTAGTTGAACATAAACTACAGTGCATCTTACACTTTATGAAAGCTAGGATGCAATTAAATACTCTATTATGGTTACGATTCTGATATTTGAATTCCTCCGGTAGCTCCCTGTGCCCCCAGAGTGTAGTACCTCACCTCCTCGGCATAGTATACAAACCATCTTAACCCCAGTGTAAACCCCGGGGCTCAGCCTCCATCCCCAGGTGATGCTGCCAGATCAGTTGTCGGTTGTCATGAACTTGCTGTAGTTTCCCAAATGCACTGAGCTGCCTCCTGGCACTTTGAAACTTGACACACTCATCCTCATTCTTCACTTTGCCCTTGTCTATCACCTCCAATGAAAATCTGTTCCTAAGTGGCTTTTCCCAGCTCCAACCTACCCTTGGCAGTCTTTTATCACCCTGTGGAAAAGCCTGTCACACTGCACCATGGACATGCCCGTTGTCCCCCTGAGAAGAGAAAAGGGACAGTGAGGGCCCCCAGAATTTGCAGCTCTAGTGCAGAGCCCCATGCCTGGCTTGCAGGAAATGCCAGATCATGAAGACAAATGGAGATCATCCTCTGGC
>NW_026748293.1:0-1944 GCF_022355385.1 Mustela nigripes
TCAGTATCTAATTTATATAAATTCTAGGGATAGATTAGGCTTTATGGCTGGTTTAGGGGATTCTCTCCAATTAGAGAACTACTTATAAACTGGCCAGAGATAAGGCTGTTTTCTTGATTGAAGATCTATGAAGAGTAAACTTTCATAACTTTCTGGATACCCTATTCTCTAAGAGTTGCTCGCTGAAGGGAGTAAAGTGGATGGAGTGGTTAGTGGTCCCAACTTTAAGTTTACAGAAAAAGTAAAGTTTATTTATTTTTTTTAAAGATTTTATTTTTTTGTTTGACAAACAGAGATTATAAGTAGGCAGAGAGGCAGCCGAGTGGAGGGGAAGCAGGACCCCGCTGAGCAGAGAACCCAATGCCGGGCTCGATCCCAGGACCCTGGAATCATGACCCAAGCCGAAGGCAGAGGCTTTAACCCACTGAGCTACCCAGGTACCCCGAAAAGGTAAAGTTTTAATGGTCCTGTTTTGTACCTGAGAATCTACTTAGATAAGTACATTTTCTGGCATTGTTATGGGCTTAAGATCATGTTCGATTCTGTTGTCTGTAGATATTAAGTGGAAACAATTTTCCCTTCAAATATTTTCAAAACATGTTTTTTTCAAGCTGACGTTTCATGGTTTCCTGGGAGGTAGCAACAGTGGGTATTTGTAGAAGCTATGCCATAATTGTTAGAGTGTGTTTTCTGAAAATTAAATATAAGCACAAGGTCATTTTGGGAATCTTATCACTGCACTGTTTGGCAGTGATCAAAGAAAATATTGACAGACCTCTCTACTTGATGTATATCTATAGACATCTATGGTTCACATTTTAGTTTAGATTTATAGAAGTCAAATATAGTAATGAACTAACAATAAAAAGAAAGAAGAGAGTTAAATTATACTTAGCAGGACATCAAATAAATTGGAGATTATGTGTGAAAATGGCAGATCACAAGTGGAAAATAGGACTGTACATCTTGGCCAAGAGTTGTTAATAGCAAAATCACAATCTTGCTCCTGAAAGGGTAGATCATTTATTGTCAAGTCCTCAAGTTTGTTGGCTAAGAACTTCATTTTATGTGAGTGTTGATGGTGCAATATTGTCTCACACTTTTTTTTTTCCTCCACAAAACCTTGCAAACTATTTCTCCCTGGCATGGGGAAAATGTCTATATTAAAGTGGGAAAAATTAAGACACCCATGAAGGCTCTCACTCTGTAGCAAGACAAGCTGAACCAAAATGTATTATCACTTAATGGTCATAGGTAATGAGTTTTAAACGGTTTCTTAACTCAGCCATTCCTTAAAAGTGAAAAGGAACTTTATGGGAGACATTACCTTCCCCAAAAGAATAGCGTATATCTACTAGCTTATCTCCCTGGACTCCACGCTTCTGATCTGTGCCCGGTACTGCAAGATACATGTTTCTGGAAGCTCGGGGGCCATTGAAAGCGAAGGGTGAGGCCTGCTCTGTTATTTCCAGTTAATGGCCCTTAGGGAGGTATATCGTCTCTGTCCATGTGGATCCCCTTCCCTCTGTGACAACTCAGTTATAGTAAGTACACATAGCATCGACCGAGAGCAGAAACATAAATCAAATTGACATAAGTCCAATTCAGAATCATAAATCAATTTGACAAAAGTTGAATTAAAAAAATATTTGAGCTGTGTGAGATTGACTGTGATCTTTTGAAGCTGTTTAAATAGAAAGATTTGGGCATGGTGTATCATTTTGGGAAGTTTATAGGGACAGTTGAAATATATGTCAGAAGCTTACCTGTGTCTCTAAAAGACATAACTACCATTAAAATAACTTCTCTGTAGCATTTTTCTTTTTAAGATTGCTCATGGTAGTGATTACAGTGACTTATTCTTACATGTGCCCTCAGGGATGTAGTCAGTATTGTTAAAGAAAAATTGTACTCACCTTATTTTTAAAAATTTTGGTCACTTTA
>NW_026748294.1:0-1943 GCF_022355385.1 Mustela nigripes
TAGTATTTTGGTGAGAATTTTCGCATCTGTGTTCATCAAGGATATTGATCTGAAGTTCTCTTTATTGATGGGATCCTTGTCTGGTTTGGGGATCAAGGTGATGCTGGCCTCAGAAAAAAAGAGTTTGGAAGTTTTCCTTCCATTTCTATTTTTTGGGAACCGTTTCAGGAGAATAGGAATTAATTCTTCTTTAAATGTTTGGTAGAATTCCCCTGGGAAGCCATCTGGCCCAGGGCTTTTGTTTGTTTGGAGATTTTTGATGACTGTTTCAATCTCCGTGCTGGTTATGGGTCTGTTCAGGTTTTCTATTTCTTCCTGGTTCAGTTGTGGTAGTTTATATGTCTCTAGGAATGTACCCATTTCTTCCAGATTTTTGAATTTGTTGGCGTAGAGTTGCTCATAGTATGTTCTTATAATTGTTTGTATTTCTTTGGTGTTGGTTGTGATCTCTCCTCTTTCATTCATGATTTTATTTAGTTGAGTCCTTTCTCTTTTCTTTTTGATAAGTCTGGAAAGGGGTTTATCAATCTTATGAATTCTTTCAAAGAACCAGCTCCTACTTTCATTAATTTGTTCTATTGTTTTTTTTTGTTGGTAGTGTTTTGTTTTGTCTTGTTTTGTTGGTTTCTATTTCATTGATTTCTGTTCTGATCTTTATTATTCCTCTTCTCTTGCTGGGTTTAGGCTTTCTTTGTTGTTCTTTCTCCAACTCCTTTAGGTGTAGGATTATGTTGTGTATTTGAGATCTTTCTTGTTTCTTGAGAAAAGCTTGTACAGCTGTATATTTTTCTCTCAGGACTGCCTTTTCTCTATCCTACAGATCTTGAGCACTTTTGTTTTCATTATCATTTGTTTCTATGAATTTTTTCAATTATTCTTTAATTTCCTGGTTGACCAATTCATTTTTTAGAAGGATGCTCTTAGTCTCCATGTATTTGTGTTCTTTCCAAGATTCCTCTTGTGATTGAGTTCTAGTTTCAGAGCATTGTGGTCTGAGAATATGCAGGGGATGATCCCAGTCTTTTGATAATGGTTGAGATCTGATTTCTGACCCAGGATGTGGTATATTCTGGAGAATGTTCCATGTGCACTAGAGAAGAATGTGTATTCTGTTATCTTGGGTTGGAATGTGTTGAACATACCTCTGATGTCCATCTTGTCCAGTGTGTCATTTAAGGCCTTTTTCCTTGTTGATCTGTTGCTTCGATGATCTGTCCATTTCAATGAGGAGAGTGTTAAATTCCCCTACTATTATTTTATTATGGTTGATATGTTTCTTTGATTTTGTTATTAATTGGTTTATATAGATGGCTGCTCCCATGTTAAGGACATAGATATTTAAAATTGTTAGGTCTTCTTGTTGGACAGACCCTTTGAGTATGATATAGTGTCCTTCCTCATCTCTTATTATAGTCTTTGGCTTAAAATCTAATTGATCTGATATAAGTATTACCACCCAAGCCTTCTACTGATGTCCATTATCATGGTACATTGTTTTCCACCTTCTCTCTTTAAATCTGGGGGTGTTTTCGGGTCTATGTTGTGTTTCTTGGGCAGCATATTGACGGGTTTTGCTTTTTATCCATTCTGATACCCTGTATCTTTTAATTGGTGTATTTAGGCCATTTACATTCAGTGTAACTATTGAGAGATATGAATTTAATGGCATTGTATTGCCTATAATGTGACTGTTACTGTATATTGTTTCTGTTCCTTTCTGATCTACTACTTTTAGGCTCTCTCTTTGCTTAGAGGACACTTTTCAGTATTTCCTGGAGAGTTGGTTTGGTGTTTGCAAATTATTTCAGTTTTTGTTTGTCCAGGTAGCTTTTTAATCTCTCCTTCTATTTTCAATGATAGCCTAGCTGTATATAGTATTCTTGACTGCATGTTTTTCTCACTTAACACTCTGAATATATCATGCCAGGTCTTTATGGCCTGCC
>NW_026748295.1:0-1943 GCF_022355385.1 Mustela nigripes
CCAATCACTGCCCAGGGGTGACTGTGATGCTGAAATTAGAACTCTTCTTTACCCATGGCAAGAAACCTTGTGGTTGGCATGTTGTCCAACGTTCAGTGTAGGAGAAACCAGCATTCACCCTGAGGCCCCGCCCATTCTTGAGTGCGACGAGGGCATAAACACGCATTGTGACCCTCATCGTGAGTCCGGTCCTCTAGCACGTCCTCTCAGTGACTGGACCATTAGATGTCATAATGGGCTTGACATGTCCATAGGCTCCAATTTTTAACCAGATTTCTGGTTGTCCAGTCGCCCCTCCCCAGGGCCCTACTCTGGAATCCATTTGCTGGGACACCTGAGGTTGAAAAACAGAACAAAACAAATCAACAACAACAGAACACGGACTTCTTCATCCCACAGAATGACCCCAAACACTTTGGACGGGGCCAAACACCCAGAGAGTAAGACTCGTCCATTTCCCATAAGTCACCCGGAAATTTCACGACCATGAGTGACACGATATCCAGAGACAAAAACTTGAGCAAGAGCTTCACACTCGCCCTTTTTTCATATCCCGAAGAGTTCTCCTCATGGTCTGTAGATCAGTCCTGCCATACCTATGACCCGAAACATAAGCCGAGTTTGTGTTTTCAGACAACTGTCCAAGCAGCCCTGGCCACACACCCTACAGGCTCAGGCCCCTGGAGCCAAACATGACGACTGTGCTTGCCCTCTCCAAGGGAATTGTGAGTGCCCATTCCAATGTCCACAACACTACTAAGAGTATAAACCTCCAAAGTCCCTGAGGCCATCCGAATATTTGTGGCTTACCAGGACAAATGGGGCAATCTGGGCCCATCTGAGCAACTACCGGCACTCAGACCCGTAGACGGATGTCCCCAGAGGTAAAAAGGAACGAACAGGCCCCTAGGCACCTATCGGATCCATTGCTTTGGCTTCCAGGCATCTCTCCACAGAGGCCTGGATTTCAATAACAGCATATGGCTGTTTCTTGACTCACCCATCAGAACAAATCTCATCTACACATGGGAAACTTACACGATGGAGCTGTGTGAAAGCCTCTCTTTAGGAGAACCCTACAGGGCCCCAGTGACACCGCTTCATTCCAAGGTCTCCATAGACAGAAAATCATATTAGGACATATCCACGGGAGAGTCCATTTCAACTCAGCCTCCTCGGTTGCTCCCCGAGATCCAGCAGATCTAACCTGTCTTGTTGCTTGCAGACAATTACAATGCGAGGTGGGCTACCTAGCCATCCATCCTTAGAACCCTGCTCGGAATCGTTGTCCTGGAGCCAACCAACAGGTCTCAATTGTCCTGCAGAAGAATCTTTGCAGTTGGGAGCTTCTCACAACTCACATCGTGGGAAAACCCCCATGGCCTCGTGATCCACGCCCCTTTCAAAAAGGGGCCATCAGGGACAGAATGTCCAACCTGAGCGATCGTCTGATCCTCGCAGTGACTTCAGATGCACGAGATCTTGATTCAGGTCTGTAGTTTGTGCCTGCCATATCCTCACCCAGAAACCGAGGCCTAGCTTGGTTTCTCAGACCTCCGTCCTCAGACTACTGGCCCACAAGCCCTCCAGTTTGGCAATCCAGAACTACACTGCAATACTCTGCCTGCCCTCCAGAAGAAAAACATTGCCCTCGGGGCAACCCAGGAACCCCAAATGCGGATCAATGTGGCACGCAATTCGGCTTTACCCCAAATATATAGGCTGACCTGGGCACTAATGCCCATTCTCACACAGCTTGATCCTGGACCTCCTGGCCCCACCCAGACAGCTGGCCGCACACTGAGCACATCGTATTTTTCATGGCCTTAGGTCGTCATCTCTTTTCAACCTCGGTTTTCAGGCTTCAGAACCTAGACCTTATCTCCAATCACGGCGCGGTTTTGAAAATGATGCGGAAATCAAAACTCTTTCCCCATGGCAAG
>NW_026748296.1:0-1943 GCF_022355385.1 Mustela nigripes
GAAATCAGAACTCTTCCTTACCCATGGCAAGAAACCTTGTGGTTGGCCTGTTGTCCAACCTTCAGTGTAGGAGAAACCAGCATTGACCCTGAGGCCCAGCCCATTCTTGAGTGCGACGAGGGCATAAACACGCATTATGACCCTCAGCGTGAGCCTGTCGTCTGGCTGGACCATTAGATGTCATAATGGGCTTGACATGTCCCTAGGCCCCAATTTTTAACCAGATTTCTGGTTGTCCAGTCGCCCCGCCCAGGGCTATACTCTGGAATCCCTCATTGGTGGGACACCTGAGGTTGAAAAACAAAACAAAACAAATCAATAACAACAGAACAACGGACTTCATCCTTCCCACAGAATGACCCCAAACTCTTTGGACGGGGCCAAACCCCCAGAGAGTAAGACTCTTCCATTTCCCATGAAGTCACCCGGAAATTTCACGACCATGAGTGACACGAGATCCAGAGACAAAAACTTAAACAGAGCCTCACACTAGCCCTTTTTTCATATCCCGAAGAGTTCTCCTCATGGTCTGTAGATCAGTCCTGCCATACCTATGACCCGAAACATAAGCAGAGTTTGTGTTTTCAGACAACTGTCCAAACAGCCCTGCCCTACACACCCTACAGGCTCAGGCTTCTGGAGCCAAACCGACGACTGTGCTTGCCCTCTCCAAGGTAATTGTGTGTGCCCATTCTAATGGCCACAACCCTACTAAAAGGATAAACCTCCAAAGTCCCTGAGGCTATCCCAATATTTGTGGCTTCCCAGGACAAACAGGGGCAATCTGGGCCCATCTGAGCAGCTACCGGCACTCAGACCTGTAGACTGATATCCCCAGAGGTAAAAGGGAACGAACAGGCCCCTTTGCACCTATCAGATCCATTGCTATGGTTTCCAGGTATCTCTCCTTAGAGGCCTGGATTTCAATAACAGCATATGGCTGTTTCTTGACTCACCCATCAGAACAAATCTCATCTACACATGGGAAACTTGCACGATGGAGCTGTGTGAAAGCCTCTCTGTAGGAGAACCCTTCAGGGCCCCAGTGCCAAATCTTCATTCCAAGGTCTCCATAGACAAAAAAACATATTAGGACACAACCACAGGAGAGTCCATTTCAATTCAGCCTCCTCGGGTGCTCCCCCAGATCCAGCAGATCTAACCTATCCTGTTGCTTGCAGACAATTGGAATGTGAGTTGGGCTACCCAGCCATCCATCCTTAGAACCCTGTTCGGAATCGTTGTGCTGGAGCCAACCAACAGGTCTCCATTGTCCTGCAGAAGAATCTTTGCAGTTGGGAGCTTCTCACAACTCCCATCGTGGGAAAACACCCATGGCCTCGTGATCCACACCCCTTCAAGAAAGGGCCATCAGGGACAGAATGTCCAACCTGAGCCATCGTGTGATCCTCGCCCTGACTTCAGATGCACGAGATCTCGATTCAGGACTCACCCAGAAACCTAGGCCTAGCTTGGGTTCTCAGTCTTCCGTCCTCAGACTACTGGCCCACAAGCCCTCCAGTTTGGCAATCCAGAACTACAATGCAGCACTCTGCCTGCCCTCCAGAAGAAAAACATTGCCACATGGGGTTACCCAGAAACCCCAAATGAGGATCAACCTGCACGCCATTGGGCTCTACCCTAAATATATAGGCTGTCCTGTGCACTAATGCCCTTTCTAGGACAGCCTGAGTCTGGACCTCCTGGACCCACCCAGACAGCTGGCCGCACACCGAGTTCATCGGACCCGCCATGGCCTTAGGTCGTCATTCTTCTCAATCTCAGTTTTAAGGCTTCAGAACCTAGACCTTATCTCCAATCAGGGCCCGGGATTGAAAATGATGCAGAAATCAGAACTCTTTCCCCATGGCAAGAAACCTTGTGGTTGGCATGTTGTCCAAGGTTCAGTGTACTTGAAACCAGTGTGGCCCATAAGGCCCCGC
>NW_026748297.1:0-1942 GCF_022355385.1 Mustela nigripes
TTTAAGGGGTCTTGGGGAAAGCTCAGGGGTCTTTTGGCAAGTTTCCCCTTTTTGGATATCCCGCCTGCTCATCGGGATCCCATTGGTCCACAGGAGCCGGGGGCGGGGGTCTCAGATTCCTGCTTGGGCCTTTGTTCTCCTGTCCGAGCTCAGGTCTTGTGGCGGGAACTTTCGCCATCTTTGGTAGCCCCCTTCCTGCCAGCCCAACATTCCGACCTTTTGCTTAATATAATGTTGTCAGGGGCGTTGACTGGGTTCTGGCTACTTCCTGCTGACAGGGGGCGTCGTCATAGGGGTAGTCGGAAGTGGGCAGGCGAGAGTAGGGCTGGAGGAGGAGTTGATTGACGGATATTTGGGCAAGTTCTTGTAGGCGACCCTGCAAGTACTGGAAAAGACAGGGAGCAACTGAGATTAGAAGGAGGATTATGCATACAGGTCCCGCCAGAGGGAGCAGCCACGTTACTCAGTTGTAGGGGTCCAAGCCCCAGGAGGATGTGTCTCACCACCGTGCTTGGATCTGATCCCTGAGTTCTTTGATCCTGGAGGTAACTATATGATTGGTTAACAAAGTAACAACATTCTTCATTTAATAATAGGCAGGTCCCCCCTTTTTCGGCGGTCAGAAGGTCTAAGGCCCGTCGGTTCTGTAGAGCTAAGGCTGCCAGGCTGGTGACTTGCGTCTAGGGCTGTGAGGGAGTCAGCAACCTGTTCCATATCATCATTCAGAGCTTGGGAGAGTTTGTAATAAAAGTCTATGGAGGTTCCTATCCCCGCTGTTCCAGTTGCCACCCCTGTGGCTATTCCTGCCCCTGTTATGAATGGGAGGAAGGCAGCCCTTCCTCCATGGCGTTGGGGAAATAGGATGGACAGCAGCTGGGATTCAGAGTAGATGGTGGTAGAAGGAAATAGTAGAATGAATATACATCCCAGGGAGTCATTAGTGGTTAGGCAGCGGTAGATTCCCTGAGGGCACAAGAGAAATATTCCCAAGGGAGTACAATACGGGAGGGAGGAGTCAGTGATATGGCAGCTGCGTCGGTAAGGGGGGAGGACACATTAATAATATGTATGTTTCCCCCATGGGGCCCATATGGACCGTATTATTTGTGGCCCTGAAGTTGGGGAGTGGCCAGTCAATAGGGAGGGGTATCACCAGGACTTAGAGTGAGGTAAGGTAGATAGGATAAAAGAGGCGGGGAAATGGCTGGAGGGCTATGATTTCTAATTCAAATGGGCTTAAGCGCGAAGACCCACGGGGCAGCCAGGAGTCTGTTGAGAGCCATAGGCAGAAGTGTAGGCTAGGAAAGATGGGTTTCTAGGGTGGGTTTGGTGAGTTGGGCTTTGAGCAGCCCGTTGGCCTTTTCTACCCTACCGATGACTGTGGGTGGTATGGGATGTGAAGTTTCCAGGTTATGTTGAGGCTCTCAGCTACCTGTTGGGTTACACTGGAGATGAAGGCAGGTCCGTTGTCCGACTGGAGGGTCCGGGGCAATCCCAACCTCGGGATGATGCGCTCGATGTAGCCACTACGTCCGCTGTTTCCTGGGCCATGAGGTATGCTTCGATCCAGCCTGTGAATGTATTTTATGGCGAGGCATGGGAGTGAAGTCCAGGTGTCAGTCTTCCCCCGGCTGATGACCTCGGAGCTGTTGGTTAGGCCCTGGTCTGCGGATTCCTCCTTGTGAATTCACGGTGGAACAGGTTTTGCAAGCCCTGTGGACAACTTCGATTACCTTAGATAAGGAAGGATGATAGAACAATGGCTGAAGAAATTAGTGGAGAGCCTATGGGCCACTATGGAGGGATTGGTGGATGTCAGTAATCAAGGTGTACACCAGATTGCCTGGCAGGGCAATCCTGTCCTGGATGTAGATCCACCCCTTATCTGGCAAGGGTATGGGCAGTAAAGTTGCAGGGTTTAAGCGGGGGGGGGGGGGGGGGG
>NW_026748298.1:0-1942 GCF_022355385.1 Mustela nigripes
GGCCAAAATCGGATCCATTGCTTTGGTTTACAGGCATGTCTCCTCAAAACCCTGGATTCCAATACAAGCATTGGGGTTTTCCTGAGGCACCCATCAGAACAAACCTCGTCTCCACAAGGACACTTGTGCATGGGAGCTATGTCAAAAGCTTAGGAGAATACTTCAGGGTCTCGGTGCCACCGCCCCATTCCAAGGCCCTCATGGACACAAACACATATTAGACCCATCCTCAGGAAAGTCCATTTCAACTCAGCCACCCCGGTTGCTCCCGCAGAGCCATCAGATCTAAACTGTCTTGTCGCTAGGAGACAATCGGAATGCGAGGCGGGCATCCGAGGCATCCATCCTCGAACGTTGGTCTGGACTCATCCATATGGGATGTCCTGGAGCTGTCCAACAGGTCTCCATTGTCCCACAGAAGGAATCCTCGGAGGGGGCATCCCACCACTCCCAACGTGGGAAAACCTCCACGCTCTTGAGAATCCGCTCCCTTCATGAAGGGGCCGTCATGAACAGAAAATCCAAGCTGAGCCAACGTCTGATCCTTGCTCTGACTTCAGATGCATGAGATATTGCTTCAGATCTTCAGGGGCTACATGCCGTGCCCTCGCCCTGAAACCCAACTCTAGCTTGTGTTCTCAGACTTCCATCCTCACACTCCTGGCCCCGAGGCCCACAAATTTGGCAATTCCGGACCATCATTGCAGCATTATGCCTGCCCTCTAGAAAAAATATATTGCCTAATGAGCTGACCAGGCAGCTGAAATGAGAATAAACCTAGAAGGCACTCGAAAGTACCCAAATTATAGAGTCTAACCTGGGCAGTAATGCACTGTCTGACACAACCTGAGCCGGGACCTCCTGATAAATACCCAGACAGCTGACCGCACACTGAGCACGTCAACCCGCCATGGCCTTAGGTCATCATCTCTTCCCGACCTCAGTTTTCAGACTTCAGAACCTAGACCTTATCTCAAATCACTGCCAAGGGGTGACTGTGATGCAGAAATCAGAACTCCTGCTTACCCATGGCAAGAAACCTTTTGGTTACCATGTTATCCTACGTTCAGTGTAGGAGAAACCAGCATTCACCCTGAGTCCCCGCCCATTCTTGAGTGCGAAGAGGGCATAAAAACGCATTGTGAACCTCAGCGTGATTCCTGTCCTCTAGGACGCCCTCTCAGTGGCTGGACCATTAGATGTCATAATGGGCTTGACATGTCCCTAGGCCCCAATTTTATCCATATTTCTGGTAGTCCAGTCGCCCCTCCCCAGGGCTCTACTCTGGAATCCCTCATTTGGTGGGGCACCTGAGGTTGAAAAACAAAGCAGAACAAATCAACAACAACAGAACAACAGACTTCTTTCATCCCACAGAATGACCCCAAACTCTTTGGACGGGGCCAATCCCCCAGGAGTAAGACTCGTCCATTTCCCATGAAGTCACCCGGAAATTTCACGACCATGAGTGACACGATATGCAGAGACAAAAACTTGAGAAGAGCCTCACACTCGCCCTTTTTTCATATCCTGAAGAGTTCTCCTCATGGTCTGTAGATCAGTCCTGGCATAACTATTACCCGAAACATAAGCCGAGTTTGAGTTTTCAGACAACTGTCCAAACAGCCCTGGCCTACACACCCTACAGGCTCAGGCCCCTGGAGCCAAACATGAAGACTGGGCTTGCCCTCTCCAAGGGAATTATATGTGCCCATTCCAATGGCCACAACCCTACTAATAGGATAAAACTCCAAAGTCCCTGAGGCGATCCCAATGTTTGTGGCTTCCCAGGACAAACAGGGGCAATCTGGGCCCATCTGAGCCCCTACCGGCACTCAGACCCGTAGACTGATGTCCCCAGAGGTAAAAAGGAATGAACAGGCCGTCCAGAAGAAAAACTTTGCCCTCTGCGGCTACCCAGAAACCTGTCATGGCCTTAGGT
>NW_026748299.1:0-1942 GCF_022355385.1 Mustela nigripes
AACAAAAGGTCGAGCTTGTTTAGTTTTTGTTGTTTTCTTGTGGACCGGTTGTGCCATTTTTAAAAGTTTTTATCTATTTTACAGACAGAAATCACAAGTAGGCCGAGTAGCAGGCAGAGAGAGAAGAAGGAAAGCTGGCCCCCTGCTGAGCAGCGAGCCTGATGTGGTACTCTAACCCTGGACCCTGAAATCATGTCCTGAAGTGAAGGCAGCAGCTTAACCCACTGAGCCACACAGGCACATTCTACCAATTTTCTTTTTTCTTTTTTTATTTCATCCAATCAAAAATCTGCAGTGACGATTGAATTTGGTCCTGAATACTTCAACTAATTATTCATAGGTAAGAAGGTAACTTTCTCATTTTGGTTGGTTTCTGACTTAGATTCTCTGTGCCTTTCCACTATACAGTATTTTCTTTGAGGTTTGGTTTTTTAGTGCATTTCTTCAATTCCTCCCCAAATTTTGTGTGTTCTCTCTCTCTCTCTCTGTGTGTGTGTGTATGTGTTGTCTTTGATTGTTTCACAAAACACTTATAATTAAATTTCAAGAGATAGGGAGTCAGTATTTTAAAAATAGCAATTCATTTTGCAAACTCACTTTTCAAAACTTTCAGTCACATTTCCTACAAGGAATATCACCTTTAGTCCTCTTGATAAACACGTATTCTCAAAAATGTGTCTTCAAACAAACACCAAATATTTTGTGCCTTGTTAGAGTCGTATTGTTTGTCCCTTTTTTCCTTGCTTTTTCATATGTCTTTTGACTGTTATGAGAGAGTGAAATCGTCTCTTATTTATCTTTCTGAGACTGATAGATGTGACGTAGCCCATGCTCTCCACAAAACTGCCATATGAGGTAAGTGGAAGAATTCATTCTTGCTTATGCCTCAGTAAGGATTTGCAGTGACTTGGAGGACAGTTAGATGGTAGTACTGTCTGAGCACCCCTGGCTTGTCTTCAGCCAAGAACACAATTGGAAGATTACCACATTAACTGCAACTTGATGGAAATTGACCTGAATCCTACAAAGTAAACTCCAAGCAAAAGAGAAAAAAATGTCACAGAGACTATAGGAGAAGATTGGAGACATGGTTCAGGGGAGAAGTGGGCATTGGTTCATTAGAGGGCAGTTAGCTAATGCAAAAGACAAAGTCACAGGAGAGTGCAGCACACTGGGAATTCAGAAGGAACATGTTTCCAAATGCCATTGGCTTTGACGAGCAAAGGGTCTGAATGGCACGACTTCTTGCCAACAAATGGTCTTGAGGCCTGGAGATTTCTGATATGCAGGCTTGGTAGACATCAAATCGAGAGAACACAGGGTTTCTCCTGTAGAGTACACCATCAAGCAACCAGGTACAGACAGCCTGGAAACCATGATCAGAGACAATACCAGGAGACACAGTGGGAAGATAGTGGGTTGTGGCACTTCGTCCGTGAGAGGCAGTGTTCATGGAGATTACTCAATGGGGGCACAAGAAATTTTGTGATCTCACACCAGCAGCATAAATACTGAGCTACTGGCCAAAGACAAGATGGTGAGGACATTAGCTGCCTAACCTGCCAACATGAAATCACAATTGTGGAACATTTGGGGGATTTCCTTCCTCAGTCCAAGTTGCTTAGTCCCAGGAGAACAGACTCTCCCATACAGGAGTAGAAGAAAGCCTTGACCACATGCTCTTTTCTGAACACAGCATTCTGAAAGCCGGCATTCTGTTGAGATGGTTGAATGTCTCCTTTAACAGGCACACCAGAGCCTACCAAGATAAACCTCAGCATATTCACCCCAGACCCCAAAAACACCAAATGGCAGGCAAGGAGAACCTCTGCAGATGACTAGCCTCAAGGACAGAGGACACCACAACACAAAAGCAGAGGACATGTGTGCCACAAACACACACACACACACACACACACACACACCTGAGACTCCCACAAGT
>NW_026748300.1:0-1941 GCF_022355385.1 Mustela nigripes
GAAGGGGTGGTGGATCACGAGGCCATGGGGGTTTTCCCACGATGGGAGTTGTGTGAAATCCCAACTGCAAAGATTCTTCTACAGGACAATTGAGACCTGTTGGTTGGCACAGGACCACATTTCTAAGCAGGGTTCTAAGGATGGATGGCTGGGTAGCCCACCTCGCATTCCAATTGTGTCAAAGAAACAAGACAGGTTAGATGTGCTGGACCTGGGGGAGCAACCAAGGAGGCTGAGTTGAAATGGACTCTCCCGTGGATGTGTCCTAATATGATTTTGTGTCTATGGAGACCTTGGAATGAAGCGGTGGCACTGGGGCCCTGAAGGGTTCTCCTAAAAAGAGGCTTTCACACAGCTCCAACGAGCAAGTTTCCTAGGTGTAGATGAGATTTGTTCTGAAGGGTGAGTCAAGAAACAGCCATATGCTGTTATTGAAATCCAGGCCTCTGAGGAGCGATGCCTGGAAACCAAAGCAATGGATCCGATAGGTGCCTAGGGGCCTGTTCGTTCCTTTTCACCTCTGGGGACATCAGTCTACGGGTCTGAGTGCCGGTAGGTGCTCAGATGGGCCCAGATTGCCCCTGTTTGTCCTGGGAAGCCACAAATATTGGGATGGCCTCAGGGTTTATCCTATTAGTAGGATTGTGGCCACTGGAGTGGGCACATACAATTCCCTTGGAGAGGGCAAGCACAGTCATCAGGTTTGGTTCCTGGGGCCTGAGCCTGTAGGGTGTGTAGGTCAGGACTTTATGGATTGTTGTCTGAAACACAAACTCGGCTTATGTTTCCGGTCATAGGTATGGAAGGACTGATGTAGAGACCATGAGTAGAACTCTTCGAGATATGAAAAAAATGGCGAGTGTGAGGCTCTTGCTCAAGTTTTTGTCTCTGGATATCGTGTCACTCATGGTCGTGAAATTTCCGGGTGACTTCATGGGAAATGGACGCGTCTTCCTCTCTGGGGGTTTGGCCCCGTCCAAAGAGTTTGGGGTCATTCTGTGGGATGGAAGAAGTGCGTTGTTCTGTTGTTGTTGATTTGTTTTGTTTGGTTTTTCAACCTCAGGTGTCCCAGCAAATGAGGGATACCAGAGTAGAGCCCTGGGGTGAGGCGACTGGACAACCAGAAATCTGGTTAAAAATTGGGGCCTAGGGACATGTCAAGCCCATTATGACATTTAATGGTCCAGCCACTGAGAGGACATACTAGAGGACAGGACTCACGAAGAGGGTCACAATGCGTGTTTATGCCCTCGGCGCACTCAAGAATGGGAGGGGCCTCAGGGTGAATCCTGGTTTCTCCTACAATGAACTTTGGACAACTTGCCAAACACAAGGTTTCTTGCCATCGGTAAGGAAGAGTTCTGATTTCTGCATCACAGTCATCCCTGGGCAGTGATTGGAGATAAGGTCTAACTTCAGAAGCCTGAAAACTGAGGTAGGGAAGAGATGATGACCTAAGGCCATGGCGGGTCTGATGTGCACAGTGTGCAGTCAGCTGTCTGGGTGTTGCTCACGAGCTCCGGGCTCAGGTTGTCAGACAGTGCATTAGTGCCCAGGTTAGACTATATATTTTGGGTGCATTCGAGTGCCGTGTAGGTTCTTCTCTGAAGAACTCTTCAGGATATGAAAAATGTGCGAGTCTGAGGCGCATGCTCAGGCTTTTGTCTCTGGATTTTGTATCAGCGATGGCCGTGGATATTTGGGGAGGCCTCATGGGCCATGGACGAATCTTACTCTCTGTGGACTTGGCCCGATCCTAATTGTTTTTCCTCAATCTGTGGGATGTGAGGACTCCTTTCAGGTTTGCTACCTCAGGTGTCCCACCAAAAGAGGAATTCCAAGGCAGAGCCCTGGGTAAGAGTGAAGTGACAACCCGAACTATGGTTAAAAATTGGGGCCTAGGGGCATGGCAAGCCCAATATGCTGTCTCTCCATCCAGCC
>NW_026748301.1:0-1941 GCF_022355385.1 Mustela nigripes
CATGACACTAACACTGACCACTACACAATCCTGTCCCTGACCCGAATGTGGACTTTAAACCAATACCTGAACCTGACCCTAAACCTGACACTGGCGCTAAACTTCAGCCTGACCCTGACCCAGACCATGAACATAAACCTAAACCTGACCCTAACAGTGACTCCGACCCGGACCTGAACAACAAACCTGACCCTGACTGTGAGCCTGACCCTAACTCTAACTCTAAATGTAACCCTGACCCTGACACTAACACGGGCCATCCCCCGAATCCTATCGCTGAACCTAACATTAAGAGTAACCACTAACCCTACAACAGACCCTGATCCTAACAAGTTCTAACCCTAACCGTCAACCAAACGCTAACCCTAACACTAACCCTAAACTTTAACAATAACCCTGACCCTATACCTGACTATGATCAAAAGCCTAACCCTGAACTTTGCCTATACCAGACCCTGACCATATACCTGACTCTGGACCTGAGCCTAAACCTAACCATGACCCTAACAATGACCACTACATAACACTGTCCCTGACCCGAATGTGGACTTTAAACCAATACTTGACCCTGACCGTAAACCTGACACTGGCGCTAAACTTCACCATGAAACTGACCCAGGCAAAGACCATACACCTAACCCTGACCCTAACAGTGACATTGACTCCGACCCTAAAATTAACGCTGACCCTGACTGTGAGCCTGACACTTACTCTAACCCTAAACGTAAACCCGACGATGACACTAACACGGGCCCTGAACCGAAACCTAACGCTGAACCTAACCCTAAAACTAACCCCTAACATTATCCCTGACACTGACCCTAAACGGGTCTAACCCTCCACCTATCTCTTACCCTAACCCTAACCCCACTTTAACAATAATCCTGACGCTCTCCCTAACCCAGATCATAACCCTAACTCTGAACTTTGCCTATGTCAGAGCTTAACCTTAAACCTGACCCTGGCCTTGACTGTAACACTGACACTAACCCTGAATAAAAACCTAACTCAGACCCAATCCGTGATCCTGAATAGAATCTTAACCCTTAAGCTAACCCTGATGCTGAACCTACTCATAAAACAAAACCTAAACATAAAGCTGACCTTACCATAACCATGAACCTAAGCCTGACCCTGACCCTAACCCTCACACTAGACCTGTCCTACTCCTAACCCTGACCCTGATATGAACCTTGCCCCCAAACCAAAACTTGAAACTGACCCTAAATCTGACCATAACCCTGAACCTGACCCTAAACCTAACCGTCACCCTACACTGACCCTGACCCTGTCTCTGATGATAACGGTAACCGTGACCCTTCTGTGAGCCTGAACCTAAACCTAACCATGAACCTAACCCTAACCCTGACCCATACCCTACGCCTTCTGCTAACACTGACCCCAAGCACGTCTAACCCTAACCCTGATCCTAAGTCTTTCTTAACCCTAACCCTAACACTAAACTACTCTAAACCCAGCTCTGTTGCCTCCAGCGGGGACAACAGCTGCACCCAGGCCTGCCAGGGGCTGGGGGGAGGCTGTATGGGGGCCATTGGATTTGCACTGCATTGAGTGGAGGGTGAGCATTGAGCAGCATGGGGACCGGTGGCTCAGGGAGCTCTGGTACAGCAGGAAGTTCGGTAAGGAGCCCCAGGCAGTGGTGACCTCACTTCCCTGACGACAGAGCCCAACGGAATTGGAACCCACGTATACAGGCAACCCATTACAGAGAAAACCCCCCTGCCCAGCTCATTTCTAGGCACATCCTAAAGGAAGCGACATGTTCCTCTGCTGTACTGAACCCAGGAGGATGTAGGGAGAAGAGAGCTCGGCCGCCAGACACGTACCCTCCCTGGCCGGTCATATCAGGTTTCCCCAACGCCTCAGGCCCTTTGGCTACTAAATCAAAAGGTGACACCAGGGGGCTCAGAGTCAGAGAGT
>NW_026748302.1:0-1941 GCF_022355385.1 Mustela nigripes
ATGTGCGAAAGGAATCCATCAAAATCCTTGAGGAGAACACAGGTAGCAACCTCTTCGACCTCAGCCGCAGCAACATCTTCCTAGGAACAACGCCAAAGGCAAGGGAAGCAAGGGCAAAAATGAACTATTGGGATTTTATCAAGATCACAAGCTTTTGCACACCAAAGGAAACAGTTAACAGAACCAAAAGACAACTGACAGAATGGGAGAAGATATTTGCAAACAGCATATCAGATAAATGACTAGTGTCCAAAATCTATAAAGAACTTAGCAAACTCAACACCCAAAGAACAAATAATCCAATCAAGACATGGGCAGAAGACATGAGCAGACATTTCTGCAAAGAAGACATCCAGATGGCCAGCAGACACATGAAAAAATCCCAAAAAACAGAAAAACGAAAACAAGACCCGCCCACCCCCTAAAAACCTCCCAACAAGCAAAAGTCCCAGACCTGATGGCCTCAGATGTGAATTCTACCAAACACTGAAAAAAAGTTATCTTATTCATCTGAAACATTTCCAAAAGTTTGAAGAGGAAGGGAAACTTCTAAATTCATTTATAAGGCCAGCATTAATTACTCTCATTCCAAAGCCAAATAAAGACAAGACCAAAAAAAAAAAAAAAACAAAACAAAAACAAAAAACAAAAAAAAACTATAGGACAGTATCTCTGGTGAACATAGAAGCAAAATCCTGAACAGAACCACAAACTGAATCCAATAATATATTAAAAATAAATCATTCACTATGATCAAGTGGGATTCTTACCAGGATGTAATCGTGGGTCAGTATTCACAAATCAGTCAATGGAAGAGGAAGGATAAAAACCATCCTTTGAGTAGATTCAGAAAAAGCATTTGACCAAGTACAATATTCACGATAAAAACCCTCAATAAAAAGCCCTTTAGGATATTTGTAAGATGGCGGAGAAGTAGCAGGCTGAGACTACTTCATCTAGCAGGAGATCAGCTAGATAGCTTATCTAAAGATTGCAAAAACCTGCAAATCCATCGGCAGATCGAAGAGAAGAAGAACAGCAATTTTGGAACAGAAAAACAACCACTTTCTGAAAGGTAGGACTGGCGGAGAAGTGAATCCAAAGCGATGGGAAGATAGACCCTGGGGGGGAGGGTTCGGCTCCTGGCAAGCGGCGGAGCAACGGAGCACAAAATCAGGATTTAAAAATTCTGTTCCACTGAGGGACATCGCTCCAGAGGCTAAACCGGGGGGATGCCCTCGTGGGGTCAGTGTGGCCTCAGGTCCCGCAGGGTCACAGAAGGATCTTGGGTGTCTGAGTTTCGCATAGCTTGCGGGTATTGGAACCGGAAAGCCTGCTACAGAGACAGAGTCGATAGTAAGCTCACAGCTCGGTGTTACCTTGAACCAGCTACAGGCTCAGTGAGCTCGGGATGCGGCTGGAGAGATCAGGCAGACGGGAGTAACCGGGCGCTGTTCTCTGAGGGCGCACTGAGGAGTGGGGCCCTGGGCTCTCGACTCCTTTGGGCCGGAGACCAGGAGGCCGCCATTTGTAATCATGTCCTCCAGAACTCTACGGAAAGCACTCAGGGAACAAAAGCTCCTGAAAGCAAACCCGAGCGGATTCCTCAGCCTGGCCCATGGTAAGGGCGGTGCAATTTCGCCTGGGGCAAAACACTTGAGAATCACTACACCAGTCCTCTCCCCCAGAAGATCAACAAAATCCAATGGAGACCAAGTTCACCTACGAAGGAGTGCAGTTTCAGTACCAAGGAGAGCAGCAGAATTCCAGAGGAGGAGAAAGCAAAGCAAGGAACTCATGGCTTCCTCCCTGTGATTTTTGTTAGTCTTGCTGTTAATTTAATTTTTTTCTTTTTCATTTTTTGTTTTTTACTCGCCTTCTGGGAATTTTTTTTTAAACTTTTACCCTTTCCTTTTTTAACGTTTTTTAACTAGTTTATCT
>NW_026748303.1:0-525 GCF_022355385.1 Mustela nigripes
GTTCTGAAGCCTGAAAACTGAGGTAGGGAAGAGATGATGACCTAAGGCCATGGCGGGTCTGATGTTCTCAGTGTGCGGTCAGCTGTCTGGGTGTTGGTCATGAGGTCCGGGCTCAAGTTGTCAGACAGTGCATTAGTGCCCAGGTTAGACTATATATTTTGTGTAAATTCGAGTGCCATGTAGGTTCTTATCTGAAGAACTCTTCAGGATATGAAGAATGAGCGAGTCTGAGGCGCGTGCTCCGGCTTTTTTCTCTGGATTTTGTATCAGCGATGGCCGTGGAATGTTGGGGAGGCCTCATGGGCCATGGACGAATCTTGGTCTCTGTGGATTTGGCCCGATCCCAATTGTTTTTCGTCAATCTGTGGGATTTGAGGACTCCTTTCAGGTTTGTAAACTCAGGGGTCCCACCAAAAGTGGAATTCCAAAGCAGAGCCCTGGGGAAGAGTGAAGGGACAACCCGATCTACGGTTAAAACTTGGGGCCTAGGCGCATGGCAAGCCCAATATGCTGTCTCTCCATCCA
>NW_026748303.1:625-1941 GCF_022355385.1 Mustela nigripes
GCTGTCTCTCCATCCAGCCACTGAGAGGCCTTACATGAGGACTGGGCTCAGGCTGAGGGTCACAATGTGTGTTTGTGACCAATGTGGCCCACAAGCATGGGCGGAGCCTCATGGGCCACACTGGTTTCAAGTACACTGAACCTTGGACAACATGCCAACCACAAGTTTTCTTTCCATGGGGAAAGAGTTCTGATTTCTGCATCATTTTCAAACCCGGGCCGTGATTGGAGATAAGGTCTAGGTTCTGAAGCCTGAAAACCGAGATTGAGAAGAGATGACGAGCTAAGGCCATGGCAGGTCCGTTGTGCTCAATGTGCGGCCAGGTGTCTTGTTGGGGCCAGGAGGTCTAGGCTCAGGCTGTGTCAGAAAGGGCATTAGTGACCAGGTCAGCCTATATATGTGGGGTACAGCCGAATGTCGTGCAGGTTCATCCTCATTTGGGGATTCTGGGTAGGCCCAGAGGGCAATGTTTTTCTTCTGGAGAACAGGCAGAGTGCTGCATTGTAGTTCTGGATTGCCAAACTGGAGGGCTTGTGGGCCTGTAGTCTGAGGACGGAAGTCTGAGAACCCATCTAGGCCTAGGTTTCTGGGTGAGATCTGAATCGAGATCTCGAGCATCTTAAGTCAGGGCGAGGATAAGACGACCGCTCAGGTTTGACATTCGGTCCCTGATGGCCCTTCTTGAAGGGGGGGTGGATCACGAGGGCATGGGGATTTTCTCACGATGGGAGTTGTGTGAAGCTCCCAACTGCAAAGATTCTTCTGCAGGACAATTGAGACCTGTTGGTTGGCTCCTGGACAACGATTCTGAGCAGGGTTCTAAGGATGGATGGCTGGGTAGCCCACCTCGCATTCCAATTGTCTCCAAGCAACAAGACAGGTTAGATCTGCTGGATTGGGGGAGCAACCGAGGTGGCTGAGTTGAAATGGACTCTCCCGTGGATGTGTCCTAATATGATTTTGTGTCTATGGAGACCTTGGAATGAAGCGGTGGAACTGGGGCCCTGAAGGGTCCTCCTAAAGAGAGGCTTTCACAAACCTCCATCGTGCAAGTTTCTCAGGTGTAGATGAGATTTGTTCTAATGGGTGAGTCAAGAAACAGCCATATGCTGTTATTGAAATCCATTCCTCTGAGGAGAGATGCCAGGAAACCAAAGCAATAGATCCGATAGGTGCCTAGGGGCATGTTCGTGCCTTTTTACCACTAGGGACATCAGTCTCCGGGTCTGAGTGCCCGTAGGTGCTCAGATGGGCCCAGTTTGCCCCTGTTTGTCCTGGGAAGCCACAAATATTGGGATGGCCTCAGGGACTTTGGT
>NW_026748304.1:0-1941 GCF_022355385.1 Mustela nigripes
GTCCAATTCAACTCAGCATATTCGGTTGCTCCGTGAGATCCAGCAGATCTAACTTGTCTTGTTGCTAGGAGACAATTGGAATGCGAGGTGGTCTACCCCGCCATCCATCCTTAGAACCCTGCTCAGAATCATTGGCCTGGAGCCAACCAACAAGTCTCAATTTTCCTGCAGAAGAATCATTGCAATTGGGAGTCTCACATTTCCATCGTGAGAAACACCCATGGCCTCGTGATACCACCCCCCCTTCATGAAGGGGCCATCAGGGACCTAAGGTCCAACCTGAGAAATAGTCTGATACTCATCCTGACTTCAGATGCACGAGATCTCGATTCAGGTCTGTAGATTGTGCCTGCCATGTCCTCACCCAGAAACCTAAGCCTAGCTTGTGTCCTCAGACTTCTGTACACAGACTACTGGCTCACAAGGCCTCCAGTTTGGCAATGCAGAGCTACAATGCAGCACTCTACCTGTCCTGCAGAAGAAATACATTGCCCTCTGGGGCCACCCAGAAACCCCAAATGAAAATCACCTGCACGCCTCTTGGCTGTACCCAACATATATAGGCTGACCTGGGCAATAATGCCCTTTCTGACAGAGCCTGAGCCTGGACCTCCTGGCCCCACCCAGACAGCTTGCCGCTCACTGAGCACATAGGACCAGCCATTGCCTTAGGTCGTTATCTCTTCCTAACCTCGGTTTTCAGGATTCAGATCCTAGACCTTATCTCCAATCACTGCCCAGGTTTGAAAATGATGCAGAAATCAGAACTCTTTCCCAATGGCAAGAACCTTGTGGTTGGCTTGTTGTCCAACGTTCAGTGTAGTGGAAACCTGTTTGTCCGATGAGGCCGCCATTGCTCGCGGGCCACATAGGTGGCAAACTCACATTGTGACCCACAGCCTTAGCCCAGACCTCAGGTAAGGCCTCTCAGTGGCTGGATGAAGAGACAGCATATTGGGCTTGCCATGCCCATAGGCCCCAATTTTTAACCATAGTTCGTGTTGTCCCTTCACTCTTACCCAGGGCTCTTATTTGGAATTCTCTTTTGGTGGGACACCTGATATAACAACCCTGAAAGGAGTTCTCTATCCAACAGATTGAAGAAAAACAATTGGGATCGGGCCAAATCCACAGAGAGCAAGATTCGTCCATGGCCCATGAGGCCTCCTAGACATTCCATGGCCATCGCTGAAACAAAATCCAGAGACACAAGTCTGAGCAAGCACCTCAGATTCACATTTTCTTCATATCCTGAAGATGTCTTCTCATGGTTTGTAGATCGGGCCTGCCATACCTACGTCCAAAAACATAAGCTGAGTTTGTGTTTTCAGGCTTCTGTCCTCAAAGTCCTGGGCCACACACCATCCAGGCTGGGGACCGTGGAGCCACACATTAGGACTGGGCCTACCCAATCCATGGGAATTCTGCCCATTCAATTACCAAAATCGTACAAATTAGGAGTACCCTCCAAAGTCCCTGAGGCGATCCCAATAGTATAGGTCGCCCGGGACAAAAAAGGTCACTCTGACACCAGCTGAGCATCTACCTCCACTCATACCCTAGATGGATGTCCCCAGAGAAGAAGATTGAACCAGACAGGACCCTAGGCCAAAATCGGATCCATTGCTTTGGTTTACAGGCATATCTCCTCAAAACCCTGGATTTCATACCAACCATGGGGTTTTCCTGAGGCACCCATCAGAAACAAACTCATCTCCACAAGGAAACGTATGCATGGGAGCTATGTCAAAAGCTGAGGAGAATGCTTCAGGGTCCCGGTGCCACCGCCCCATTCCAAGGCCCTCATGGACACAAACACACATTAGACCCATCCTCAGGAAAGTCCATTTCAACTCAGCCACGCCGGCTGCTCCCGCAGAGCCATCAGATCTAAATTGTCTTGTCGCTAGGAGACAATTGGAATGCGAGGCGGGCTTCCCA
>NW_026748305.1:0-1941 GCF_022355385.1 Mustela nigripes
TGCACTGTGAGTGATTTCTCACCAGCTCCCGGAGCACCGAGCTTGCTCTTTCTGTCATTGGGTAAATGTAAAATGGAGTCCGCTTCTCTGAGCGATTTCCCAGGTTGCTGCTAGGTGGTCAGTTTTAGCCGATTGAGGAGACAGCAGTAGTTGGTACTGGGGAGGTACTTGGGAGGGACAATGAGGCAGGCGGAGAAGAAGAGGGGGATTCGGGCATGAACGGTAGGACAGGGCAAGAGAGAGGAGGGGGTTAGAGAATGGGAGAAGAAGGGAGAAGAAGGGCACGAATGGGAGAGCCCGAGGAACGTGGTGGAAACATGCACTTGTACCCACACTGACCTAAAATAGCTCCATCCCCTTGCCTGGGCCCTGTGGCCCGGGCCAGGCTGCGTCGGTGGCTTCTACGACCTTTCCGCTCCTCACCCCTCGCATCTGGGGCCTGATGCACAGACAGTTTGTTTTGAAAATTGATGGCGTGCAGGTGCAGGTGCCTGAGCGCTGTAAGGCATGGGGGGCGGTGGGGGTGGCAGGTTTTAACTTTGGGAATTGCACTTCTCTAATTGTCTCTACTAGCCCTCTCTGGACTAGAGAGATTTTGGAGAGAATTGCCATAGAATTTAACCAGTTACAGTTTCATGCTGTTCAGAGCAAAGGCATGCCTCTTTTGGACAAAGTAAGTCCAGTAAGTGTTGGTTTCGATTTTCAATTTGCTGTTTGCGAATTTCCTGCATGATTTTGGTTTGGCCTAGCATTGCCCCCTGATAATTGTTACTCTACAGGATTTTGAAGCTAGCTTTGAATTTTTTTTTTTTTTTCCGTGTCTCCTGCTTGGGACCCTGCTTCCATTATGTCACACTAGATAGATTTTGTGAAAAGACACAAGCATAGTCTCCAAACTATGCAAGTAAAATTAATTCTGAATTTCATGTAACTTGACACATCATATGATGTAGTCAGAGTTCATTTATCCAAAGCCCTTGACTGGGTTTAAATGCACGTTTGTCAGATTTACTCTGTAGCTTAAGAGGCAAATCACTTTTTGTCGTTCAGTAATTGTCTAAACTTCACTTTGATGAAGCCAACTTACTTTCAAAGAAATCATAGGGAGGGGACGCCTCAATGGCTCAGTCAGTTAAGCCACTGCCTCTGGCTTAGGTCATGATCCCAGGGTCCTGGAGTCGAGTCCCACCTTGGGCTCCTTGCTTGGCAGGAAGCCTGCTTCTCTTTCTGCCTGTGCCTCCTTATGTGCTTGTGCTCTCTCTCGACAAATAAATAAATAAAAACCTTAAAAAAGAAAGAAAGAAAGAAAGAAAGCAATCATGGGGAGAAGAGATTCATTGTTATTCTCTAGGAAATGTTGGGATTTTAATATTACATATATTCTGGTAGAATTAGAGCCTCGCTTTATATATATAACACATATGTATATAAATTATACACATATATTTGAGCTTTTAGAAACTGTTGTGCCTCAACCTTCTTTCCTGGTCTCTCTGTTCTTGCAGCGTATAGCACACATTACGGCCATGCTGCAGCAGTCCCTGGGAGGCCTGCTGCTAGAAGGGCTTCAGACTTCCAATGTGGACATCATATGGCACTGCCTCCAGACTTACGCTACAATTGAGAAGACACGGGATGCAGAGGCGTTAGTCGGTCAAGTACTGGTGAAACCGTACATGGATGAGGTTTGTGCCCCCATGCACCTCATTCCGCAAACACAGAGCATCTAATCTGGCTTTGTTTCTTGACTGGGTGCGAGAGAGCTCAGGGCTCTTCCTTGAAGATGCTCCTAGTTCCTGCTCTTCTGGTTGTAAGAAAAGTTTGGTCCCGCTTGGTGCCCATCAGCATGACAGGAATCAGGCATGCGCTCTGGTCTCTTCCAGTGATGCCATAGCTCAGGGATCATCTTAATTTAGTAGGGGTGAGGGACTTGCCTAGGAA
>NW_026748306.1:0-1941 GCF_022355385.1 Mustela nigripes
ACTGTGTTCTCCTCAAGGATTTTGATGCATTCTTTTCTCATATCACATCTCTCTTCATCCATTTAAAGTCTATTTTGGTGTGTGTTTTAAGGAAATGGTCACGTTTAATTTTTCTGGATGTGGCTGTCCAATTTTCCCAACAGCACTTGTTGAAGAGACTCTTTTACAGTTGGACAATTCATTCTTGCTTTGTCAAAGATTAGCTGACCATCGAGTTGGGGGTCAGTTTCTGGACTCTCTACTATGTTCCATTGATCTATGTGTCTGCTTTTGTGCCAGTACCATTCTGTCTCGATGATGACAGCTTTGTAATAGTGTTTGAAGTCTGGAATTGTGGAGCTGACAGATTTGGTTTTCTCTTTTATCAATCCTCTGTGTATTTTCATAGGGATTGCATTAGATGTGTAGATTGCTTTAGGTCGCATAGAAATTTTTTCAATATTTGTTTTTCCAATTCCAGAGCATTGAATATTTTTTCCATTTCTTTGTGTATTCATCAGTTTCTTTCATGAGTTCTTTATAGTTTTCTAAGTATAAATCCTTTGCCACTTTGTTTAGGTTTATTACTAAGTATCTTTTGGTTTTGGGTGCAATTGTAAATGGGATTGACTCCATAATTTCTCTTTCTTCTGTCTTCATGTTGGTGTAAAGATATGCAACTGATTTCTGTGCATTGATTTTATATCCTGACACGTTACTAAATGCCTGTACAAGTTCTAGCAGTTTTGGAGTGGAGTCTTTTGGTTTTTCTGCATATAGTTTCATATCATCATAAAGAGTGATAGTTTGACTTCTTCTTTACGTGTTTGGATGCGTTTAATTTCTTTTTGTTGTCTGATTGCTGAGGCTAGGACTTCTTGTACTGGGTGAATAGCAGTGGTGATAATGGTCATCCCTGCCGTGTTCATGACCTTAGCAGAAAAGCTCTCAGTTTTTCTCCATTGAGAATGATATTTGTGGTGGGGTTTTTATAGATGGCTTTGATACTATTAAGGTATGTGCACTCTATCCCTACCCTTAGAAGAGTTTTGATCAGGAAGGGATGCTGTACTTGGTCAAATACTTTTTCCTCATCTTTTGAGAATATCATATGGTTCTTGTTGTTTCTTTTATTAATGTATTGTATCATATTGATTAATTTGACGATGATGAACCAACCTTGCAGCCCTGGAATAAATCCCACTTCGTTGTGGTGAATAATCCTTTTAATGTACTGTTGGATCTTATTGGCTAGTATTTTGTTGAGAATTTTCGCATCTGTGTTCATCAAGTGTATTGGTCTTGTAGTTATCTTTTTTGAAGGGATCCTTGTCTGATTTGGGCATGAAGATGATGCTAGCCTCATAAAATTATTTTGAAACTTTTCCATCCATTTCTATTTTTTGGAACAGTTTCAGGAGAATAAGAATTAATTGCTCTTTAAATATTTGGTAAAATATTCCCTGGGAAGCTGTTTGGCCCTGGGCTCTTGTTTGTTTGGAGATTTTGGATGACTGTTTCAATCTCCTTACTGGTTATGGGTCTGTTCAGGTTTTCTATTTCTCCATGGTTCCGTAGCAATAGTTTATATATCTCTAGGAATATAGCCATTTTTTCCAGATTGTCAAATTTCTTGTGTAGAGTTGTTTGTATTACTTTGGTGTTGATGTGATCTCTCCTCTTTCATTCACGATTTTATTTATTTGGTCCTTTCTATTTTCTTTTTGATAAGTGCGACAAGGGGTTTATCAATCTTATTAATTCTTTCCAAGAACCAGTTCCTAGTTTCCTTGATTTGTTCTTTTTATTATTGTTGTTGTTGTTATTTACATTTCATTGATTTCTGCTCTTTTCTTTAATACTTCTCTTCTCCTGCTGGGTTTAGGCTTTTTTTGTTGTTCTTTTTCCATCTCCTTTAGGTGTAGGGTTAGGTTGTATATTTGAGACCTTTCTTGCTTCTTG
>NW_026748307.1:0-1941 GCF_022355385.1 Mustela nigripes
CAACAACAGAACAACGGACTTCTTCAATCCCACAGAATGACCCCAAACTCATTGGACAGGGCCAAACCCCCAGAGAGTAAGTCTCGTCCATTTCCCATGAAGTCACCCGGAAATTTAACGACCATGAGTGACACGATATCCAGAGACAAATACTTGGGCAAGAGCCTCACACTCGCCCTTTTTTCATATCCCGAAGTTTTCTCCTCCTCATGGTCTGTAGATCAGTCCTGCCATACCTATGACGCGAAACATAATCCGATTTTGTGTTTTCAGACAACTGTCCAAACAGCCCTGCCCTACACACCCTACCTACAGGCTCTGGCCCCCGGAGCCACACATGACGACAGTGCTTGCCCTCTCCAAGGAAATTGTATGTGTCCATTCCAATGGCCACAGCCCTACTAAGAAAATAAATCTCCAAGTCCCTGAGGCCATCCAGATATTTGTGGCTTCCCAGGACAAACAGGGGCAATCTGGGCCCATCTGAGCCCCTACCGGCACTCAGACCCGTAGACTGATGTCCCCAGAGGTAAAAAGGAAAGAACAGGCCCCGAGGCACCTATCGGATCCATTGCTTTGGTTTCCAGGCATCTCTGCTCAGAGGCCTGGATGTCAGTAACAGCATATGGTTGTTTCTTGACTCACCCATCAGAACAATTCTCATCTAAACATGGGAAACTTGCACGATGGAGCTATGTGATAGCCTGTGTTTAGGAGAGCCTTTCAGGGCCCCAGTGCCACCGCTTCATTCCAAGGTCTACATAGACATGAAATCATATTAGGACACATCCACGGGAGATTACATTTCAACTCAGCGTCCTCGGTTGCTCCCCCAGATCCCGCAGATCTAACGTGTATTGTTGCTTGGAGACAATTGGAATGCGAGGTGGGCTACCCAGCCATCCATCCTTAGAACCCTGCTCAGAATTGTTGTCCTGGCGCCAACCAACAGGTCTCAATTGTCCTACAGAAGAATCTTTGCAATTGGGATCATCTCACATCTCCCATCGTGGGAAATTCCCCATGGCCTCGTTATCCACCCCCCCCCTTCAACATGGGGCCATCAGGGACGGAATGTCCAACCTGAGCAATCGTCTGATCCTCGCCCTGACTTCAGATGCACGAGTTCTCGGTTAAGGTCTGAAGATTGTGCCTGCCATTTCCTCAACCATAAACCTAGGGCTAGCTTTGGTTCACAGACCTCCATCCTCAGAATACTGGCCCACAAGCCCTCTAGTTTGGTAATCCATAACTACAATGCAGCACTCTGCCTGCCCTCCAGAAGAAAAACATTGCCATCTGGGGCTACCCAGAAACCCCAAATGAGGATCAACCTGCACGCCATTCGGCTGTACCCCAAATACATAGGGTGAACTGGGCACTAATGCCCTTTCTGACACAGCCTGAGCCTGGACCTCCTGGCCCCAACAAGACAGCTGGCCACACACTGAGCACGTCGGACCCGACATGGCCTTTGGTCGTCATCTCTTCTCAACCTCGGTTTTCAGTCTTCAGAACCTAGAACTTAGCCCCAGTCACAGCCCGGGTTTGAAAATGATGCAGAAATCAGAACTCTTTCCCCATGGCAAGAAACCTTGTGGTTGGCATGTTTTCCAAGGTTAATTGTACTTGAAACCAGTGTGGCCCATGAGGCCCCGCCCATTTTGCGAGCCACATTGGTCACAAACACACATTGTGACCCTAATCCTGAGCCCACTCCTCAGGTAAGGCCTCTCAGTGGCTGGAAGGAGAGACAGCATATTGGGCTTGACAAGCCCCTAGGCCCCAATTTTTAACCATAGTTCGGGTTGTCCCTTCACTCTTCCCCAGGGCTCTGCTTTGTAATTCCTCTTTTGGTGGGACACCTGAGGCAACAAACCTGAAAGGAGTCCTCCCATCCCACAGATTGACGAAAAACAATTGGGATCGGGGCAAATCCAC
>NW_026748308.1:0-1941 GCF_022355385.1 Mustela nigripes
CTCGTGATCCACCTCCCCTTCAAGAAGGGGAGGTGGATCACGAGGCCATGGGGGTTTTCCCACGATGGGAGTTGTGAGAAGCTCCCAACTGCCAAGATTCTTCTGCAGGACAATTGAGACCTGTTGGTTGGCTCCATGTCAACGATTCTGAGCAGGGTTCTAAGGATGGATGGCTGGGATGCCAACCTCGCATTCCAATTGTCCCCAAGCAACAAGACAGGTTAGATCTGCCTTATCTGGAGGTGTAACCGAGGAGGCAGAGTTGAAATGCACCATCCTGTGGTTGTGTCTAATATGATTTTGTGTCTATGGAGACCGTGGAATGAAGCGGTGGCTCTGGGGCCCTGAAGTGTTCTCCTAAAGAGACGCTTACACACAGCTCCATCGTGCAAGTTTCCCATGTGTAGATGAGATTTGTTCTGATGGGTGAGTCAAGAAACAGCCATATGCTGTTATTGAAATCCAGGCCTCTGAGGAGAGATGCCTGGAAAACAAGCAATGGATCCGATAGGTGCCTGGGGCCTCTTCCTTCCTTTTTACCTCTGGGGACATCATTCTACGGGTCTGAGTGCAGGTAGGTGCTCATATGGGACCAGATTGCCCCTGTTTGTCCTGGGAAGCCAGAAATATTGGGGTGGCCTCAGGGATTTGGAGGTTTATACTCTTAGTAGGGTTGTGGCCATTGGAATGGGCACATACAATTCCCTTGGAAGGGCACGCACAGTCGTCAGGTAGGGCTCCAGGGGCCTGAGCCTGTAGGGTGTGTAGGCCAGGGCTGTTTGGACAGTTGTCTGAAAACACAAACACGGCTTATGTTTTGGTCATAGGTATGGCAGGACTGATCTACAGACCATGAGGAGAACACTTCGGGATATGAAAAAAGGGCGAGTGTGAGGCTCTTGCTCAAGTTTTTGTCTCTGGATATCGTGTCACTCATGGTCGAGAAATTTCCGGGTGACTTCATGGGAAATGGACAAGTCTTACTCTCTGGGGGTATGGTCCCGTCCAAAGAGTTGGGGTCATTCTGTGGGATGGAATAGGTCCATTGTTCTATTGTTGTTGATTTGCTTTGTTTTGTTTTACAACCTCAGGTGTCCCACCAAATGAGGGATTCCAGAGTAGAGTCCAGGGGAGGGGCGACTGGACAACCAGAAATCTGGTTAAAAATTGGGGCCTAGGGACATGTCAAGCCCTTTATGACATCTGATGGTCAGGCCACTGAGAGGACGTACTGGGGGACAGGACTCACGCTGAGGGTCACAATGCGTGTTTATGCCCTCGTCGCACTCAAGAATGGGCGGGGCCTCAGGGTGAATGCTGGTTTCTCTTACACTGAATGTTGGACAACATGCCAACCACAAGGTTTCTTGCCATGGGTAAGGAAGAGTTCTGAGTTCTGCATCACAGTCACCCCTGGGCAGTGATTGGAGATAAGGTCTAAGTTCTGAGGCCTGAAAACTGAGGTATGGAAGAGATGATGACCTAAGGCCATGGCGGGTCTGATGTGCTCAGTGTGTGGTCACCTGTCTGGGTGTTGGTCAGGAGGTTCGGGCTCAGGTTGTCAGACAGTGCATTAGTGCCCAGGTTAGAATATATATTTTGTGTGCCTTCGAGTACTGTGTAGTTTCTTATCTGAAGAACTCTGCAGGATTTGAAAATGAGTGAGTCAGAGGCGCGTGCTCAGTCTTTTGTCTCTGGATTTTGTATCAGCGATGGCCATGGAATGTTGGAGAGGCCTCTAGGGCCATGGATGAATCTTGCTCTCTGTGGACTTGGCCCAATCCCAATTGTTTTTCGTCAATCTGTGGGATGGGAGGACTCCTTTCAGGTTTGTTACCTCAGGTGTCCCACCAAAAGAGGAATTCCAAAGCAGAGCACTGGGGAAGAGTGAAGGGACAACCCGAACTATGGTTAAAAATTGGGGCCTAGGGGCATGGCAAG
>NW_026748309.1:0-1940 GCF_022355385.1 Mustela nigripes
CAAAGGCAGTTGCTCTTAGTTTCTGCATATGGCACTTGGGGCCTGCTTGTCGTTGGCTACTGCCCCCTGTACCTTGGGTCTAACAGGTGCGGGGCATCAAGATGAGATGTGTCTTGTTCTAAAACTTAATATAGTTGGGTGCACATGGTAAGCAATAATCACTTATTTTGTTGATCCAAGTGTTCGAGCTTTCTTAATTATTCTAGTACCACAGTTTAATTGTTGTAAGAATTGTCCTCCCCCCGCCAATTTAATATCTATTAAGGTGGCACTCCCCTTGCACTTGAGGACATATCCTAGTTTAACTGACAGCATTTCTCTTTCTTAGTCGAACATAAACTATAGTGCATCTTACCCTTGATGAAAGCTAGGATGCAATTAAATACTCTATTAGGGTTACGATTCTGATATTTGAAATCCTCCGGTAGCTCCCTGTGCCCCCACAGTGTAGTACCTCACATCCTCGGCATAGTATACAAACAGTGTTAACCCCGGGGCTCAGCCTCCATCTCCAGGTGATGCTGCCAGATCAGCTGTCGGTTATCATGAACTTGCTGGGGTTTTGAATGCACTGTGCTGCCTCCTCGCACTTAAACTTGACACACTCACCCTCATTCTTCGCTTTGCCCTTGTCTATCACCTCCCCTGAAAATCTGTTCCTAAGTGGCTGTTCCCTGCTCCAACCTACCCTTGGCAGTCTTTTCTCTCCCTGTTATAAAGCCTGTCACACTGCACCATGGACATGCCGGTTGTCCCCCTGAGAAGAGAAAAGGGACAGTGAGGGCCCCCCAGCATTTGCAGCTCTAGTGCAGAGCCACATGCCTGGCTTGCAGGAAATTCCAGATCATGAAGACAAACGGAGATCATCCTCTGGCTAAAACGAGCTCTTCTTTGCCTACCGCAGGATCTGGATCATTTAAGAGCAGCCAGTAATTATTGCTGTTTTTCTAGGGATTTTTTTCCCATATATTTGCCAGGTCTCTACTATTTTTATAGCACTTCAATTCAGGCTTCAACCACTTCCTAGTCAGATCAGGTTAAATCATTTTCCTTCCCATACCATCGATGTATTTCACAACTAGTAATTCTTTTTTAAAAGATATTATTTACCCATCTGTCAGACAGATCATAAGTAGGTAGAGTGGCAGGCAGAGAGAGAGGGGGAAGCAGGCTCCCCACTGAGCAGAGAGCTTGATGTGGGGCTCCACCCAGGACCCTGAAATCATGAGCTGAGACGAAGGCAAGGCCTAAACCATGAGCCACCCAAGAGCCCCATATCTGGCAATTTTTAATCAACCTGGATTTGCTGCATCCAATACTTCCTTCATCTTCAAATATAAATATATAAATATATTGATCAAGTCACACGCATGTCTTAGGAGAATGTCATACATTTAGTAGCAAACTTGAAATCGTGGCCATTGGTTATGATTTTTGTTTTGGTTTGATTTGGTTCGGTTTTTGTAATTTTAAAAATCCCTCCAGCCCTTGACTCTTTCTGACCTGATTGCTTTCAGCTGTTTCTGCAACAAAGTTGTCCCAGCAGCGAAACTCTCAATGTTTATAGTGGTGCTCCCTTCTGAACACTTTGTTAATAAAAAGCTTTTTCTTTGTTTTCTTTTTTTTTTTTGGCTATGGTAAATGTGGAACAACAGTGAGGTATTTCAAAGTGGTGAACCACAGATAAATTTCTCTAAGGGTGGGGTGAGGGTTACTCACAAAGGAACTTGACAAGGCTTTTAAAGATATCGACAATCATTATAACATAACGTGACTGATTGTTTCCGTGCTCTTAATGGGCAAACACTTGTTGGCTTCCAAGATAGACTAACATAGTTGAGATGGTTCCAGCTGCCTGCTAGCACATGGTGTCATGAGGCAGGGATTCTAGCCATTGGCTGTGCAAGGCATGAGGCCTGTTAGTGATTTTATTTTTTCCT
>NW_026748310.1:0-1940 GCF_022355385.1 Mustela nigripes
GGAATGGGAGAAGATAGTTGCAAGTGACAGTACAGACAAAAGGTTGATATCCAGGATCTATAAAGAACTTCTCAAATTCCACACACAAAAAACAGATAATCATATCAAAAATTGGGCAGAAGATATGAACAGACACTTCTCCAATGAAGACATACAAATGGCTATCAGACACATGAAAAAATGTTCATCATCACTAGCCATCAGGGAGATTCAAATTAAAATCACATTGACATTCCACCTTACACCAGTTAGAATGGCCAAAATTAACAAGACAGGAAACAACATGTGTTGGAGAGGATGTAGAGAAAGGGGAACCCTCTTACATTGTTGGTGAGAATGCAAGTTGGTGCAGCCACTTTGTAGAACAGTGTGGAGATTCCTCAAGAAATTAAAAGTATGGGTTTTGATTAAAATTTTTTTTTCATTTGTAAGTAATCTCTTCACCCAACATTGGGCTTGAACATACAACCCCAAGATCAACAGTCCCACCATCCACTGAGCCAACCAGTTGCCCCTTGATGTGCTTTTCACTGTTCTAATGGTATTTTAAATATCTTTTTCTAATTGGATTTTTATTATACAGAAATACACGTTTTTTATTCTTGCTCTTGCATCCAGTAACTTGGCTACTGTACACTTATTAATTCTCGGTATTTTACATCCTTTTGGATATTCTACATATAGAACATGTCCACTGTGAACAATGACAACATCAGTCCTTCTCCAAAATGTATACTTATTATCGTTTACTGACAGTTTTCAGTTCTTCCAATATGTTCTTGAAAACACAGCAGACACCATGTCTTATTTAAAACTCAAGAAAAAAGAGTTGGGTCATCATTAAATAGAACATTTGTGTACATTTTGCATGGGGGGGGATAAGCTTTCTTAGTTTAAAGAAGTTGCCTTTCATCCGAATTTGCTGAAGATTTTTACCATGAGTAAGTATTCGGCATCAACCCATTTATTGCAATGTCGCTGTGCATTTTCCCCAGTTTTTGCTGTTTATGTAGCACATTTCACGGATAAATTTTCCAGGGTGAAACCAGTCTTCCTTCAAGCAATAGACCCAACAACCCCATGACCTTTGGGTGTTTTTGTTTTTTGTTTTTTTTGTTTTTTTTTTTATGTCCTGTGTAATTTCATTTGCTAACCAATTGTTGAGGAGTTCTGTCTCTGTATTCAGGAAAGAGATCTGGGTCTCTCGTTTTCCTTTTCTTCCAGTGCTTTTGGTAGATGTTAGTAACACATTTATATTGGCGTCACAAAATGAGTAGGGAACTCACACCCTTTCTTCCCTTTTCTGAAACAGTTTGCATACTGGTATTATATCCATCCGGAATGTCTGAAGCACTCTTCAAGAGAGCCTTTAGGTGTTCAGATTTTCTGTTTCTTCTTGGTGACTTTTGGAATGTTTCCTTGTTCTAGGAAAGTGTCTATGTCATCTCAGTTCCCAGATTTACTATAAAGTCACTCTGGGTGTTCCCGCTGTCTTTCACAGAGCTCCCTTCTGAATGCAGGACTCAGACTCCTGCTTGGTGGCTAGTATTGTTTATCTGTGGCTAAATTGTCCTCGATAATCATGCGAAAGAGCCATCTTGGTCTGTTCAGGCTGCCATAGCACCATGGCAGAAACTGGAATGGTGACAGGAACAGAAATGTGTTGCCTAGGGCTGGGGAAGCTGGGAAACCAGGACCAGTCTGCTGGCACCAGGGCGATCTAGGGAGGTCCGTGTACTAGGGTCAGGCGCCCTCATTCTGCCCTGTTGGAAGGCTTGGTGTCTCTGCAGCTTCCTTTCTGGTTCAAGAGTGGGCCACTGTCTGCACCTCAGCACCCACCAAAGGACGTGGATGCCTCCTGATATCAGCTTCCCTGGGGGGTTGGATTTCAAGACAGGCTGTTGGGGAGACACAAGTGTCAAAACACAGCATAGCTCTCA
>NW_026748311.1:0-1940 GCF_022355385.1 Mustela nigripes
TGTTTTGCCACTCTAGGACTCCCCAAACAAATTAAAACTGATAATGGTCCTTGCTTTACTAGCACAACCTTTAAAACCTTCCCTCTCAGAATGGAACATCTCCCACTCCACCGGCATTCCTTATAACCCTCGAGGACAAGCCATTGTGGAAAGACAAAACCGTACCCTCAAAGACCAATTACAAAAACAAAAGGGGAATCCCTTCCCCCACATGATCAACTCAAAAGGGCACTGTTCACCCTTAATATTTTAAATTTTTCAAAATACGATTTGACAGCGTTCCAAAGACACTGGTCCGCCATAACCCCTTATACCTCAATATCGGTCAGATGGAAAGACCCCCTGACTGGGTATTGGAGGGGACCTGACCCCCTCCTCACTACAGGTAGAGGGTTTGGATGCATATTCCCCCCGGAAGAAAAGAAGCCTATTTGGGTGTCCGCACGAGACATCAAATACCTCCCAGCCCCAGAAAACAATAATAACCCAGACCCAGAGAGCCCACAATTCTGAGGAACCTTTTTTCCCTATCTGACCCACAGATCTACAGTTGATATTACAAAACATACTGGTACACAAAGCGGGGGACAAACTCACCCAGCGATACGGGGGCCGGCAGCAACTCGATGCCATCCCCTTGTTATGGCACCCCAGGGCAGGATGTCTGCTTCAACTCCGTGGCGCCCATAGGAGTATCTGATGGGGGCGGGCCCCAAGATCAAACCCGCAATGCAATTGTATCACGCAGGATTGAAATTATGATCAAGAGCCAAGAACCTCCTGTCTATCACCCCCTAATCTTACCTGAGAACCGGGGAGTGCTACAGCTTGACCACGAAACCGAAAGTATTCTAAACACTGTCTTCGCTCTCATAAACTCCTCCAACCCCTCTCTCGCCCAGAACTGCTGGCTATGCCTTAAGAATGGGCCTCTTCTGGCCCAGGCCATTTTAGTCAACAATATCTCATTATCCCTACTCCCATCATCATGTCAGCTTCTACTGCCCTGACCCAACATATATATTTCCCCCCTCTCCCCTAATACCTCCTGTCTTTGGGTGCCACCCCTTGCTGATAATTCCTCTAACCTAGATCTTGGACGCATTGATGATGTTTTCTGCAGTAATAACTGCCGAAAAGGGAGGCATCTGCTTGTTTTTGCAGGAGGAATGCTGCTTCTATGCCAACAAATCGGGCATAGTTCAAGATAAAATTAGAAAACTACAAGAAGACCTGGAAAAGAGGCATCGCGAGATGTGGAACAGTCCGTTCGGGACCGGCTTCGGTGGCCTTCTCCCATACTTCCCCCCTCTTCTGGGCCCCCTCTTTATTCTGCTCCTTGTCGTTTCCTTTGGACCCTGCCTTATCAATAAGCTAACTCAATTTATACAAAAAAGGATGGAAGCCATTCAGTTAATGAATGTTCAAGTACATTACCAGAGACTGGCCACCCATGATGAAGAAATCTATCATTAATCTTTATTGGCCAGTGACGGGTAAGACCCCATATCGGTTGGGGCAACCTAAGACAGGCCTTAAAGGAGATGCCCCCCCGTAGCAGCATGATATTCAGTGACGGGTAAGACCAATGAGAGACACAGAGCAACCTAAGACAGAGGACATACCTATGCTGTATGACCCTCAATGACGGGTAAGCCTGTTGTCTTGTCACTGGCACCTAAGACAGAAGTCATGCCTACAAAAACAAAAGGGGGAAATATAAGGCACATAACTAGAGGTGCCTCCACAGGGTGCGGCCCAGAATAAAGATGGCGCCGGCTTGCCATCTCTTCCGGCCAACAAGGCGCCAATTTCACAGTTTCAGTTCCTGAAACCTATGGCACTTCCTCCTCTCGCCCGATCTTATTGGCTCTTCCCCCTCTGTCCTCACTTCCCTTCTGCTGCTCTATATAAGGTGTGCCCCCGCACAATAAAGTGAG
>NW_026748312.1:0-1940 GCF_022355385.1 Mustela nigripes
TCTCTCTTTCTGTCTAAAAATAAGTAAAATAAATGAAATTTTTTTTTTAAAAAGAGGACAGCCTGATAGGTCTGAGGGGCATTGTGGTTTGTTTTTGTATTTGTTTTGGCAATAGGCCAACATTTCTAGAATTGAAACTTCTGTTGACCCAGAGAGAGTTTAAAACTCATTTTAGAAAATCTGGGTTACTTGAACAGTGATATAACTCTGAAATCTCAGAGGGCTCACATAGTGCCTACAATTCTAAGCAGTAAGGTATTTTTCCATGTAGGAGCCTTCCTGTTTGGGGATCCCCAGGAGTCTCTATGAGAAACCATCCTTTCTCTTTCCCAGACCCAAGGTCTTGATGGGTACATGGGGTAAGAAAAAGAGAGTGGAGGAGTCTCCAGGAGATCTCTGTGTGGCGGTCTCTGTGCAGACCAGCACACTCTTCAGAGACATAAGGCAAGCCCCAACCTTAGTGCTATATTTTCTAGTTAAAAAGTAAAAGGTGAAATTAATTTTAATAATAGATTATAGTTAACTCAGTATATCCAAAATACTATCATCTGAACATGTAGTTATTTTAAAAAAAAAATCCACGAGATACTTTTCATTCTTATTTCTATACCCAGTCTTGGAATCCAATGTGCATTTCATACTTCTTGAACACTTCATTTGGGACTAGCCACTTTTCAAGCCTATACCATATTGAAGAGCACACATAAGCCCTTTGTTTCTATTGCTCATTGGTCCTCTGAGACCTCAATCTTTTCTCTGTTTGCCTACCTTCTTATCATTCAGATCTCAGCTCAAAACACCTATTCTGGAGAGGAAAGACAAGTAAATTCGACTCACTCCCTCCCTGCCCTCCTCTTTTCCATTCTCCTGTGTTACTGTCTTCCTAGACCTGAGCTCTTCTGAAACGGTCTCATTCACTTGCTTACATATTTCTTTTCTATCTTCTCCACCAGAATGTAAGTTTCACGAGGGCAGGGATTTTTAAAAATTTATTTTGGTCTCTTGAGTTCCCGGGGCCGAGCACCGTACCTGGCACATGCCAGGCGCTCGGGGCACATTTCGCTGGACGAAGGAGTCGCATTTCTCTGGAGCGCAGCGGAAGGGGGCAGCCGAGCGGCGTGCACATGTGGGGCGCCCACGACGCGCGCGGCGCTCCCTCGGCTCCAGGGTGGGTGTGGGTGAGTGGGTGTGGGTGAGTGGGTGTGTGCGGGGGTGTGCGCGGTAGAGCGCGCCAGCGAGCCCAGAGCGCGGAGCTGGGAGGAGCAGTCGGCGCTGCGCAGAAAACGCAGCGCCCGCCGGGCCGGGCAGCTCGGAGGTGGGTGGGCCGTGCCGCCAGCCCGCCCGCGGGGTCCCCATTGGCCGCCTGCCGGCCGCCCTCCGCCAGGAAGGCGGCAAGGAGCCGAGGGGCTGCTCCCGAGCCAGGGGGGGAGCGCCCGCCCAACCCCGCGCCGGGGGGGGCGGGGGGGGCCCCCCCCCCCCCCCCCCCCCGCTCCCTCCCCGCGCTCCCGCCGCCGCCCGGCTCGACTCCGGCGCTGGCTCCCTCGGTCGGCCTCCGACAGCTACGGAGGGACCCGGGCAGCTCCCGGGCGCCCGGGGTGAGTGGCCGCGCGCGCGCTTCCCGGCCCCTCCCGGGCCCCGCCGCCTGCTTTTGCTTTCGCGGCGGCAGCGCCGCGGGGTTTGCCGGGGCAGCGCCCAGGGCAACCGGGAAGGCCCAGAAGGGGGCGGCTGGACTGCGGGGATAAATGGGGCCGCAGCTAGGAGGCTTCCCCTGCCCCGAGGGCTGGGTGGGAACAGGTGGCGCGGACCGGGCCGGGCGCTTTGTGTCGGGGCGCGGAGACCGGGAGCGGGCGACCGCGCCTCCCTCGGCAGCTCCCTTTCCTCCCCTGCTCCCCTGGGCGGCCGTACGCCGGGTCGGCCGGGTAACGGGGCGGGAGTCGCCT
>NW_026748313.1:0-1940 GCF_022355385.1 Mustela nigripes
TGGGGGAGGGGCCTGGTGTAGTGATTCTCAAGTGTCTTTGCCCCAGGCGGAATTGCACCCCCTTTCCCAGGGCCCGGGCTGAGTAATCCGCTCCAGTTTGCTTTCAGAAGCTTTTGTTCCCTTATAGCTTTCCGTAGAATTCCTGGAGGATGGGAATACAAATGGCGGCCTCCTGGTCTCCTGCCAGGAGGAGCCGAGAGCCCGGGGCCCCACTCCTCAGTGCACCCTCAGGGAACTGCGCCCAGTAACTCCCGTCTGCCTGACCTCTGGCTGCGCTCTGAGCTCACCAAGCCTGCTACCTGTTCAAGGTAACCCCAAGCTATGAGCTTACTGTCGGCTCTGTCTCTGTAGCTGGCTTTCCTGTTCCAATGCCCACAAGCTCTGCCACACTCAGACACCTACAATCCTTCTGTGACGCTGCGAGACCGGGTTTCGTCCTGGTTTAGTCTCTGGAGTGATGTCCCTCAGCGGAACAGACTTTTAAAAGTCCTGATTTTGTGCTCCGTTGCTCCACCACTTGCTGGGAGCCGGCCCCTCCCCCCGGAGTCTATCTTCCCATCGCTTTGGATTCACTTCTCCGCCAGTCCTACCTTTCAGAAAGTGGTTGTTTTTCTGTTTCCAGAATTGATGTTCTTCTTCTCTTCAATCTTCCGATGGATTTGCAGGTGTTTGCCATCTTTAGATGGCATCTGAAGTAGTCTCAGCCTGCTACTTCTCTACCATCTTGACTCCTCCCCGCTGTAATTCTGTTTTTTTATGAGGTCATTGTCTGGTTTTGGGATCAAGGTAATGCTGGCCTCATAAAATGGGTTTAGAAGTTTTCCTTTCTTTTTTTTTTTTTTTTTTTTTTTTTTGGTGGGTGGGTCATTTTCAGCAGAATAAGTATTAATTCTTCCTTAAATGTTTGGTAGAATTTACCTGGGAAGCCATCTGGCCCTGGACTCTTGTTTGTGGGGGGGTTTTTGATGACTACTTCAATCTCCTTACTGGTTATGGGTCTGTTAAGGTTTTTATTTCTTCCATTTACATTCAGGGTATCTATTGAAAGGGTACATTCAGCATAATATTGAAAGATATGAATTTAGTGCCATTGTATTGCCTGTAAGGTGACTGTTACTGTTATTGTCTATGTTCCTATCTGGTCTACTACTTCTAGGCTCTCTCTTGGCTTAGAAGACCCATTTAAATATTTCCTGTATGGCTGGTTTAGTGTTACACATTCTTTTAGTTTTTGTTTGTCCTGGGAAATTTAGTCTCTCCTTCTATTTTCAATGATAGCCTAGCTGCATATAGTATTCTTTGCTGCATGTTTTCCTCATTTAGTGCTCTAAATATACCATACCAGTCCTTTCTGGTCTGCCATGCTCTATGCGTAAGTCTGCTGCCAAAATAATATTTATTCAATTGTATGTTACAGACTTCTTGACCCAAGCTGCTTTCAGGAATTTCTCTTTGTCAGGATTTTCTCTTTGTCAATAAGACTCAACCGGTATCAAAAGATTGGGACCATTCCCTGCATATTTTCAGACCACAATGCTCTGAAGGTGGAACTCAACCACAAAAGGAAGTTTGGAAAGAACCCAAATGCATGGAGACTAAACAGAAACCTTCTAAAGAATGAATGGGTCAACCGGGAAATTAAAGAAGAATTGAAAAAAATCATGGAAACAAATGATAATGAAAATACAACAGTTCAAAATCTGTGGGACACAACAAAGGCAGTCCTGGGAGGAAAATATATAGCAGTACAAGGCTTTCTCAAGAAACAAGAAAGGTCTCAGGTACACAACCTAACCCTACACCAAAAGGAGCTGGAGAAAGAACAAGAAAGAAACCCTAAGACCTGCAGGAGAAGAGAAATCATAAAGATCAGAGCAGAAATCAATGAAATAGAAACCAAAAAAAAAAAAAAAATCCAATAGAGCAAATCAACGATACTA
>NW_026748314.1:0-1940 GCF_022355385.1 Mustela nigripes
TTCAATGGCTCAGCAGTGCTCTCTTCTCGTGTCCTGCACAATGCACATCCCTACTACATTCAGAAGTGTCTCCTTCCACCTTTGGCCTCTACTCCTGAGTGCTGGGGTGTAGGGCAGTCTCCAGCGTGGGACCAGGGCCGATGTCCCTTTAGAGGGGAACTCGGTGTCCTTGGAACCCTCAGCTGTTTAGTGTAGTAGAGACCCAGAGTTGGGCAGAGAGCTCTAAAGCGTCCCCACTCTACTTCCCTAGGGAGGAGCATTCGCTCCTGCGACTTCTCCTCCGTGCTGGGTGTCAGGAGTTTGTGGGTCCCTCAGTCACTTTGGGGTATCCCCTTGCAGAACAGAGCTGGGAAACCCCTCTCAACCCTTGACTTCCCCTCCACACCAGACCTCTCACCATCCAGCTGGGCCAGGGCTGGAGGGCCAGTGTACCAACATCAGAATCTCTCTTTCTGTTTACGAATTTAGGGAAGGGACCTTTAGGTCAGGAGTCTGAGCTTCCCATCTACGTTTGATGGCTATTGCCAGTTAAATCTGTGATATATAATATCATTTTTCTGACCATTAGACATGAATTTTGTTCAAGAGCAAAAAGGCGTGTGTGTGTGTCTGTTTGTCAGGGGCAGTGGGCTCACACCGAAAGACAGTAAGTGTTCTCTATATTGACTTTAAGAATTTGTCCATCTAGGTCTTGGGCTCTGGGTAATTTACAGCATGGTGGTTTACTGCAGAATAATAAAGAAAATGTGGTTTATTGTTTAAGAGCAATATGGCCTGTAACTCTTAGAGTTCTGCTCAGAAGCATGTTCATTTATATAGATGCCACTTTAAGCTTTATCGGAATTAAATGTGAGATTGCTCCTGTGAGACTTGTCGCGATTTCTGTATGTACAGGTGGATCCTGCTTCCCCAGGGAGAGCCAGTGAAGGGGGACAACCCAAGCAGCTGGGAGACAACTTTGTTCCAAGGCTTTGATATTCATTGGGTGCCCCTGTGGTCCTGAGCTGTGCTGGAATGGCTCACAGACACGCACATGTGCTTTCCATGCCACTCACACAAGAGTGCCTGAAGGACAGATTTGGATTTTCTTCTCTTTTTTACGATGTTATGATTTGAGAGAGAGAGAGAAAGGGCAGAGGGAGAAGCAGAATCCCCGTTGAGCACGGAGCAGGAAGCAGGCCTCGATCCCAGGATGGATCATGACCTGAGTGGAAGACACAGGCTAACTGACTGAGCCACCCACATGCCCTTCTCTTTTTATCTGTGAATATGCGGTTTCTCTGGGAATCCTCTTTAAAAATACTTTGAGATATTGCTAATCCTTTGGATTGGTTTTCTTCTTATATTACAAATGGTAGGGAGCTCAAATTCAAAATTAACTTTATTTTCTGCCAAAGACCATGATTTGCTCTTTCAGTATTTCCCATAGTTCTTGTAGTCCTTGTCCTAACTTGTGTAGCCTGTCTTAGGGCTTGAACAGTATTCTAGAGACAAGGTCATGTATCTGAGTGGTTACCGGTCGTACATGAAAAGCTTCATCCAGATGGTCCATCTGTGGGCAGACACAGCAAATAAAGTCCACAGTATATAAACGTAGCTGTGATCCAAGGAATGTTCTTGCTGGAAGCACCCAGAGGTCCTATCTGCTAGTTAGAAAATCAGAGTGTTTCCTCAGCTCCCCTCTGTCCATGACCCGGAACTGGTGTTATTCCCAGGATTACAAAAATGCCTTGTATCTTCCTTAATCCTCAATTGCCCAATGGAAGAAGGCCCAGCCCCAGGCCTTTCGGCTTCAGGGGCAGCACAGTGCTTGGCATACCTAGGGGCAGAGGGGTCTGGAGACGAGCGTGTTGGGGAGGCACAAGGGAAGAGCAGGTCTGACTGGGGCATGTGACCCTGCGGGCCAGAGGGTCCTCTGGAAGCTGGAGCAGGGCAGGCTC
>NW_026748315.1:0-1940 GCF_022355385.1 Mustela nigripes
GGGGGGCATGCAGGTTTCCCCACCACAAAGAGTTCAGGGCAACTCCAAACGGCATGGGTTCCTACTGCACGGTGGACAGAGTCCTGAGTGTAGCTCACCGGTCCTTCATCCACGGGACTTGGTGCACTGTCCCTTTGGAATGGAAGTTTAAAAACCCAAACTAGGGTTAGGGTTAGGGCCTAGGGTCATGGCAGAACTGATTTGCTGCCACTGAGGCAGGCTACCCTCAGGGCTGCGTCGAGGACATGCTTCCAGTGGCGCAGCGACCTGCCTTCATGGCCGGGGTGCCGACCACAGTGAGGGTGGGCTTTCAGGGGGCATGCCAGTTTCTCCCTCTCTGAGGGTTAGGCACAGCTCCAAACCACAAGGTTTCCTCCAGTGTGGCTGGTGGAGTCGTGGGATGTCACTCAAGTGTCCTTCATCCGGGGGCTTGGGACCAGGACTCCTGGGATGGAAGCCTGAAAACTCAAACTAAGGTTCGGGTTAAGGTCTAGGGGTGTGGCAGACCTCATCTGCCCGTGCTGAGGTGTGCTCCCCGGTGGGCTGAGATGAGGGTGGATGTCAGGCAACACATCCGTGTCTGGGTTTGTGTCCAGGGGGGCACAGATGCTGAGGATGGCCTTCCGCTCAGAGGATTCTGCATAGCTCCAAATGGCACCATTTCACCTTAGGCGGCCGGCGGAGTGCCTGCATACATCTCAGGTGTCCCCAGTCTGGAGGGTTTGGGAGCCATCCCTCTGGGCAGGGAAGCCTGTGCACCCCACCTAGGGTTAGGCTTAGGGCCTAGGGGCAGGGCAAGCCTTATCTGCTGGCACTGAGGGGGGCTCCCCTCAGGGCTGAGTTGATGTATGCGTCCAGCATATGGCTTTATGGCAGTGGGGCCACTGATGTTTGGGGTGGCCGTAGGGTGGCAGCAGGTTTGTCGCCCTCTGAGGGTTCGGCACAGCTCCAAATGGCACAGTTTCCTACCGTGTGGCTGGCAAAGTCCTGGAGTGTCAGCTAGGGTCCTTTATTTGGAGGCGTGGGAGCCAGGACCCTCAGAATGGAAGCCTGAAAACACAAACTAGGGTTAGGCTTAGGGCCTAGGGGCATGACAGGCTCAATAGGATGGCACTGAGGCAGGCTCCTCTTAAGGCTGTATTGAGAGAATTCATTTGACACCACAGCAGAAACTGGCTTTATGCCCAGGAAGGCTAAGAATGGTGGGTGTTGCTAAGGGGGCGTGCAGTTTTCTCTCCCACTAAGGGTTCGGTGCACAGGTTCCTGTGCATCATGTGGTGGGGGAAGTCCTCGTATATAGCTCAGGAGTCCTTAATCCGTGGGGCTTGGTGGCCAGGCACCTCAGAATGGAAGCCTGTAAACCCATATTTGGGTTAGAGCCTAGCGACATGGCACAACTAATCTGCTGGCACTGAGGCAGGCTCCCCTCAGGGCATCTGGTCGCGTGGAGGAACCCGGCTTTATGACCAGGGGGCTGCCGATGGTAGGGGTGGCTTTAGCGGTGCATGCATGTTTCTCCCCCTCTGAGGGTTTGGTGCAGCTCTAAACCCCAGGGTTTCCTCCCATGTGATGGGCGGAGTCAAGGGTTGTCTCTCATGGGTCCTTCATCTGGGGGGCTTAAGAACCACGGTTCCTGGTTCTGAAAACCCAAACTGGGGTTAGGGTTAGGGCCTAGGGGCATGTTAGGCCTGATCTGCAGGCACTGAGATGGGCTCCCCCAGGGCTGAGTTGAGATATGCATCTGGTGGTGCGGGGAATCTGGCTTTATAGCGTGTCTGTTTCTCACTCTCTGAGGGTTTGGTGAAGCTCCAAACGGCACAGTTTCCTACCGCATGGCTGTTGGAGTCCTGAAGTGTTGATAAGGGGTCTCTATCCAGGGGCTTGGGAGTCAGACGTCTCAGAATGGAAGCCTGAAAACCCAAACTATGGTTAGGGTTAGG
>NW_026748316.1:0-1939 GCF_022355385.1 Mustela nigripes
AAAAAAATAGAACTAAACAAAACTCATGTATGATTAACTATTATTTGACAAGAGTCAACAATTCTCAATAAGGATAGTCTCTTCAATAAATGATAGTGTGAAAACTGAATAGCCACATGCAAAAATATATATATATACAATGTGGAAAAACCAATTTCAAAATAGACTAAAGACTTAAACATAATACTTAAAATCCTAAAGCTCCTGGTAGGAAAAATAGGACAAAACTTATTTTCATTGGTCATGACAATAATTTTTGGCATATGACAGCAAAAGGAAAAAAAAGTAACAAAGGTAAATATAAGTAAGTGGAGTTACATTAAAGTCAAAGCTTTTTAAAAGATTTTATTTATTTATTTGACATACAGAAATCACAAGTAGATAGAGAAGCAGGCAGAGAGAGGGGAGGAATCAGGCTCCCTGCTGAGCAGAGAGCCTGACGAAGAACTTGATCCCAGCACCTTGAGATCATGTCCTGAGCCAAAGGCAGAGGCTTTAAACCACTGAGCCACCTAGGCACCCCAAAGTCAAAGCTTTTTCACGACAAAATAATCAACAAAATGAAGGCAACTTACAAATTGATGGAAAATATTTACAAGCCATACATCTAATTGGTGTTCACAATATAAAAAGAAGTACAACTCAAAATTAAATATTCCAATTAAAAAATCAGGTGATGAAACTGAATACATTTTTTTGTTGTTCTTTATTTTTGCAAAGCAGATACACAAATGCCAGCAGATAAAGGTTCAACATCACCCATCATCAGGGAAAAGCACATCAAAACTATAATGAGGTATAACCTCATTACCTGTTAGAATGCCCATCATAAATACGACAAGAAATAACAAGTATTGATAGAGATGTGGAGAAAAGCAAACCCTGTGCCCTGTTGGTTTGAATGTAAATTAGCCATTCAGTTCAGAAAATAATATAGAGATTGCTCAAAAAATTAAATAGAACTACTATATTACCTAAGAGTTCCACTTCTGGATATATGTCTAGATAGATCTTGGTCAAATGGTAGAAACATTCAATTAGACAATGGCTACATTCTGGGGATCTACTCCACCTTATTGTGGTTATAAAAATACAGTATTGTGTAACTAAAAATTAAGAGAATATATGTTAATTTCTCTCTCTTTTTTTGTTAAATTGATTTATTTATTTTCAGAAAAACAGTATTCATTATTTTTTCACCACACCCCATGCTCCATGCAATCTGTGCCCTCTATAATACCAACCACCTGGTACCCCAACTTCCAACACCCCCGCCACTTAAAACCCCTCAGATTGTTTTTCAGAGTCCATAGTCTCTCATGATAAACCTCCCCTTCCAATTTCCCCCATATCCCTTCTCCTCTCTAACTCCCCATGTCCTCCATGCTATTTGTTTTTCTCCACAAAAAAGTGAAACCATATGATAATTGACTGTCTCTGCTTGACTTATTTCACTCAGCATAATCTCTTCCAGTCCAGTCCATGTTGCCACAAAAGTTAGGTATTTGTCCTTACTGATGGAGGCATAATACTCCATAGTGTATATGCACCAGATCTTCCTTATCCATTAGTCCGTTGAAGGGCATCTTGGTTCTTTCCACAGTTTGGTGACCATGGCCATTGCTGCTATAAACATTGGAGTACAGATGGCCCTTTTTTCATGACATCTGTATCTTTCAGGTAAATACCCAGGAGTGCAATGGCAGCGTCATAGGGAAGCTATATTTTTAATTTCCGGAGGAATATCCACACTGTTCTCCAAAGAGGCTGCACCAATTTGCATTCCCACCAACAGTGGAAGAGGGTTACCCTTTCTCTACATCCTCTCCAACACATGTTGTTTCCTGTTTTGTTAATTTTGGCCATTCTAGCTGGTGTAAGTTGATATCTCAATATGTTTTTTTTTAATTTTTTATTTTTTATAAACATATATTTTTAT
>NW_026748317.1:0-1939 GCF_022355385.1 Mustela nigripes
AGAATGGGAGGTGCCGAAGAGAAAATTGAGAAGCTAAATGTGAAAATATGCAATTTACTGACTGGAGTAGTTCTGAATATATTTCAAACATAATTAAACTATGGCTGTGGGTCTATATGCGTTTTCATAATTTTCCTTTGAAATGTGAGGCATACAGATGTCATCTCCAGTGAATTCTCCTTGTCCATATACAGAATCACACACACACACACACACAAAGGCATTCTGACAGTCCTCAGCCCATCCACTCCAGGATTGTGACTCTTTCTTCCCCATGTTCTTTTTGACATCATGGACTTTCAGGTTGACCTCTCTCATCTTGGGTCCCACTCTCATTAGCTGTAGAAGTCATGCGATGTTTGTGATGTGAGGTTGGCAATACTCTCTGACTTTTGGTTACAATATGTCTTTGAAAGCCAGTGTTTATTCTGCGTTTACAGCATTTCTCCATTTAACTGGCCACCTTTTAAGTGGTCATTGCCACATGTGGCTACTAGCCATGGGACTTGGACAGCAGAGGTGTGGAAAGTCCGCACATTCTTCCACTCAAAGGATATTGTGAGTTATGCTACATCGTTTTTTTTTAAAGTGCCTTTTTTAGATATTTAAATTCAATTAGCCATTAGATAGTACATCATTGGTTTCAGAGAATTTAGTAACTCATCAGTTGTGGATAACCCTTGGTGCTCATCGCATCACGTGTCCTCCTTAATGCCTATCACCCAGTTACTCCATGTCTCCCACTCCCCTCCCCCCCCCAGCAACTCTCAGTTTGTTTCCTATAGTTAAAGGTGCCTCATGGTGTGTCTCCCTTTCTGATGACTCCCATTCAGATTTCCCTCCCTTCCCTCTGATCCTCTGTACTACATCTTAATCTCAACAGTCAAGCAGTGGTAGTAATTCAGTCATGGAGTCATGCATATTCTAAATCTGATGAGGTAGATTCCTATACTGCCTTTGTCTCTGCTAGAGCGCTTACATTTGTTATATTATTGCTGCTGTGTTCATGTTTCTCGTTCACTGAATGTCTAGTAAAAGAATTAGTAAAATGTGTGACTGCAGAAAGTACAATGGTCATGGATGATGAAGATTTTCTCCTTGACCAGACTGGAGTCAAGTTCCTCTGAGTCCTCTTTCTGTCCAGCCTTGACCTCAGGCTCTGCCCACTTAGCCCAGTTTTAGCAAGAAATCTGCTTAGTCAATTTTTCAACAATCTCCTATCCTACTCTTGATATCGGATCAAATTCCTTATCTCTCACCCCTGGTATCTTACCACTTTTTTTTTTTTAAGATTCATTTATTTTGACAGAGAGAGAGCCTGAGCAGGGGGAATAGCAGAGGGAGAGAGAGAACCAGACTCCCCACTGAGCAGCAAGCCCAATGCCAGGCTTGATCCTGGGATCAGATCACGACCTAAGCCAAAGCCAGAGATTTAACCAACTAAGCCACCCAGGTGCTTCAGTATCTATAATGCTTAATATCTGATCAAATCCCTTATTCCCAGGGCACCTGGTTGGTGCAGCTGGTTGAACGTTTGACTCTTGGTTTCTGCTCTGGTCATGATCTCACGGTCCTGAGATTAAGCCTCACCTCAGGCTCTATGCTCAGTGAAGAGTCTGATTAAAATTCTCTTTCCCTCTCCCTCTACCCCTGCCCCTGCTCCCTCTCTCTAAAATGTATTAATAAGTCTTTTAAAAAATTCCTTATCCCCTGATCTCAATAGTTTATGACCCTAGCCTTCCTTCAACACTATTACTGTCCAGATGGTTTAGCCAGAATCCCTTCATCCTTACCCTTGATGTTCCATCTTAAGTTTACATTCAGTGATCCCCACCATGCTCTTTAGCTGTAAATCTCCATTTGTCTGAGCTGAGCCAGATTTCTCTCCCATAGTATAAAATAAAATCCCATCGTAGTAGCATCCCTTGAATAAAATCTT
>NW_026748318.1:0-1939 GCF_022355385.1 Mustela nigripes
GAACATCAGAGGATGTTGTACCAACACTTGGTCTCAGATGGAGGGACTGTCAACTCTACACTTTCTACAACTTGCAGACACTGTAAATATACAGAATGCGCAAGTGTGGTGTGTACTTATGCATTCTGTATATGTACAGTATGTCTGAAAGTTGCAGAAATTGTGCCTGCCTGCAGTTAGAACAATTTTTCACCTTTGATGCAGAGCACATTTTATAAATTTGTATAGACAAAGGCAACAATGAAGTAAATAATAGTATTTTGCAGAAGAGGATGACAGGTTTTTACTATTTAAAAAAAATGTTAATATAGCTGGTCTTAAAACTCTGAGATGGATGAGAATTTCTGATTAGCAGTCCTCAAATTTTCCAGCCAGTACTGTCGGGGGCATTAGTTGAGAAGCTGGAGGCCCTTTAAATACATTCATATTTCTTACACTGAGAGGACTGCTGGTGTGTCTCAGGGATCTGATAGCTTGTTGTGTAAATGGTCTTCAGTGTTGTAGACCATACAGTCTCTGTTGTAGCACCTCCCTTGTGTGAAAGCAGCCACAGGCATTGTGTAAGTGAACGAGTGTGGCTGTGTTCTAATAAAAGTTTATTTACAAAAACATGCACCGGTTGCATTTGGCTTTGGGCTACAGGTTGCTTGATTCCTGGTTTAGTCCATTTTGTGTCTAAGGCGTGAGGTAGGGATCCGTGCTTATGGATTTTTCCAGATGGCTGCTAGTTGCTACAGTATCATTTACTGAGCAGTGTTGCACAGGGAACAGCATTAACATGGATGAAAAACAAACACCTGCTTGGCAATCTGAAGGAGACCAGTGTTTTTCAAGTTTCTGTCATGAGGTCTATGGGTGACTTGTCTTAATAATGGGTTGTCTTACATAGGAGAAAAGTAGTCTTTCCCCTTATTGTTTGTTCATCTCCAGATTAAGTTTTAAACTTCTACTTCTGCCTTATTTCAGAATTTGTGTCAGAGATAATCAATCTGGGATTTCCTTTACTTTTGAGAATTTGGAGGGCTTTTTAAAAGCACTTATCCCACATGACCTTAAAAGATGAACATGTTAAGCCCTCCTTTCTAAGCATCTAACCTTACATTCTTAAGTTATGAAGTACATTCAGATAGAGAAGGAAATAATACAAGAGGCATAAAAATTACAAATGAAGATAAATTATCAGTGTATGTTCTTGGAGAACCATAGAAAATCTCCTGGGAAATAATTTTGAAAAAATAACTCAGCAATATACCTTCTTAGGAAAATAATTTCCAAAATTAATTAATTTCTCTTTGTACCTATAAGTAATTAGTTAAATGATGAAGGAGCCATGGACTTCATTTAGAATAGAATCACAAACAATAAAATTGATAAGAAATGCTCAAAAAGTACTTAAAACACCACTAAGGAGCATAAAAGAAGAGTGGGATTAATCCTTGTCCTTGGGTATTAGGACTTGATAGTGTAATGATATATGATGTATGCTCATCCTTAACTAACCCTGAAATAAAATAAAATGAAGACTCTCTTTTTTTTTCCCTCTCTCTCTCTCTTCCTTCCTTCCTTTCGTTCAATTTTATTTATTTGACAGAAAGAGAGAGACAGTGAGAGAGACAACACAGGCAGGGGGAGTGAGAGAGGGAGAAGCAGGCTTCCCGCTGAGCAGGGAGGCTGATGTGGGCCTTGATCCCAGGACCCTGGGATCATGACCGGAGCTGAAAGCAGACGCTGAACCACTGAGCCACCCAGGCCCCCCTAATATGAAGTCTTTCTAACTTTCATTTTAAAATGTTTGCATGCAGAAGTAGCCACAGCAATTGGTAAAAAGAATATTATTAAAGGGAATTATTCCTATTAAGTTAGTAAAATGCCTTATGAAGCTTAAACGTAGCTGTTTGAAACTACTTAATATTAATATTGTTTATATTAGCATATTAAT
>NW_026748319.1:0-1939 GCF_022355385.1 Mustela nigripes
CCCCATATGCGGGCTCATGGTCCAGCCACTGAGAGGCTTTAATTGAGGACAGGGCTCAAGCTGAGTGTCCCAATGTGTGCTTGTGCCCACCGCAGCTCTTAAGCATGGGCAGGGTCTCAGGGACCGTACAATACCCTTAGGGGCCCTACTACTACTCCTGTAGGCCCTACAGGATTCCTACACTGAACTTTGGATAAGATGCCAACCACAAGATTCTGGCGAGAAGGAAGGAGGAGTTATGATTTCTGCATCACGTTCACCCATGGGAAATCAGTAGAGATAAGGTCTAGGTTTCTGTAGCCTGAAAATCAGGTTGGAAAGAGATGACAACCTAAGGCCATGGCGGTCCAGATGTTCTCAGTGTACGGCAAGCTGTCTGGGTGTCGGTTGGAAATTCTGGCCTCAGGTTGTGTCAGACAGGGCATTAGTGCACAGGCTAGACTATATAATTGGTGTACAGTTGAGTGGCATGCAGGTTTATCCTCATTTGAGTTTTCTGGGTAGACCCATTGGGCAACGTTCTTCTTCTAGATGGCAGGCAGAGTGCAGCACTGTGTCATCGGAAATCCCAAAATGGAGGGTGTGTGGTCCAGGAGAGTGAGGACGGAAGTCTGAGAACACTAGCTATGCTTAGGTTTTGGGGTGAGAGCACAGCACGTACACTATGAAGAGCTTAATCAAGATCTCGTGCATCTGAAGTCAATGTGAAGATCAGCCGTTGGGTCAGGTTGGAGTTTCTTTCCATGATCCACCTTCATGAAGATTGGGGGCATCATGTGGTCTTGGAAGCTTTCCATGACATGAGTTGTGAGGTGGTCCATGCACAAGGACTCCTGTGGGACAGTCGAGACCTGTTGGATGGCTCAAGGATGTCCCATAAGGAACGACGCAAGAGCAAGATACTAAGGGTTCTAAGGATCTCTAAGGAGAGATGCCTGGAAACCAAAGCAATACATCCAATAGGTGCCTATGGGTCTGTTCTTTCCTTTTTACCTCTGGGGATAACAGATAACAGTCTACGGGTCTGAGTGCCGGTAGGTGCTCAGATGGGCACAGATTGCTCCTGTTTGTCCTGGGAAGCCACAAATATAGGGATGGCCTCAGGGACTTTGGAGGTTTATCCTATTAATAGGGTTGTGGGCATTGGAATGGGCACATACAATTCCCTTGGCAGGGCAAGCACAGTCTTTATGTTTGGCTCCAGGGGCCTGAGCCTGTAGGGTGTGTAGGCCAGGGCTGCTTGGACAGTTGTCTGAAAACACAAACTCGGCTTATGTTTCGGGCCAATGGTATGGCATGACTGATCTACAGACCATGAGGAGAACTCTTCGGGATATGAAAAAAGGGCGAGTGTGAGGATCTTGCTCAAGTTTTTGTCTCTGGATATCGGGTCACTCATGGTCGTGAAATTTCTGGGTGACTTCATGGGAAATGGACGCGTCTTACTCTCTAGGGGTTTAGCCCCGTCCAAAGAGTTTGGGGTCATTCTATGGGATGGAAGAAGTCCGTTGTTCTGTTGTTGTTGATTTGTTTTGTTTTGTTTTTCAAACTCAGGTGTCCCACCAAATGAGGGATTCCAGAGTAGAGCCCTGGGTAGGGGCGACTGGACAACCAGAAATCTGGTTAAAAATTGGGGCCGAATTGCGTGCAGGTTGGTCCTCATTTGGGGTTTCTGGGTAGCCCCAGAGGACAATGTTTTTCTCCTGGAGTGCAAGCAGAGTGCTGCATTGTAGTTCTAGATTGCCAAACCGGAGGGCTTGTTGGCCAGTAGTCTGAGGACGGAAGTCTGAGAAACCAAGCTAGGGCTAGGTTTCTGGGTGAGGATATTGCAGGCACAATCCACAGACCTGAATCGAGATCTCGTGCATCTGAAGTCAGGGCGAGGATCAGACGATCGCTCAGGTTGGACATTCTGTCCCTGATGGCCCTTTCTTGAAGG
>NW_026748320.1:0-1939 GCF_022355385.1 Mustela nigripes
ATTTGGGGTTTCTGTGTAGACCCAGAGGGCAATATTTTCCTTCTGGAGGGCAGGCAGAGTGCTGCATTGTAGTTCTGGATTGCCAAACTGGAGGGCTTGTGGGCCAGTAGTCTGAGGACGGAAGTCTGAGAAGCCAAGCTAGGCCTAGGTTTCTGGGTGAGGATATGGCAGGCACAATCTACAGACCTGATTCGAGATCTCGTGCATCTGATGTCAGAGGGAGGTCAGCCGATTGCTCAGGTTGGACATTCTGTCCCTGATGGTCCCATCTTGAAGGGGGAAGGATCAAGAGGCCATTGGGGTTTTCCCACGATGGGAGTTCTGAGAAGCTCCCAACTGCCTTCAGGCTCAGGCCCCTGGAGCCAAACCTGACGACTGTGCTTGCCCACTCCTAGGGAATTGTATGTGCCCATTCCAATGGCCACAACCCTACTAATAGGATAAACCTCCAAAGTCCCTGAGGCCATCCCAATATTTGTGGCTTCCCAGGACAAACAGGGGCAATCTGGGCCCATCTGAGCACCTACCAGCACTCAGACCCCTAGACTGATGTCCCAAGAGGTAAAAAGGAACGAACAGGCCCCTAGGCACCTATCGGATCCATTGCTTTGGTTTCCAGGCATCTCTTCTCAGACCAGGATTTCAATAACAGCATATGGCTGTTTCGTACCTCACCCATCAGAACAAAACTCATCTACACATGGGAAACTTGCACAATGGAGCTGTGTGAAAGCCTCTCTTTAGGAGAACCCTTCAGGGCCCCAGTGCCACCGCTTCATTCCAAGGTCTCCAAAGACACAAAATCATATTAGGACACAACCATGGGAGAGTCCATTTCAACTCAGTCTCCTCGGCTGCTCCCCCAGATGCAGCAGATCTAACCTGTCTTGTTGCTTGGAGACAATTGGAATGCGAGGTGGGCTACCCAGCCATCCATCCTTAGAACCTTGCTCGGAATCGTTGTCCTGGAGCCAACTGAGGTCTCAATTGTCCTGCAGAAGAATCTTTGCAGTTGGGAGCTTCTCACAACTCCCATCGTGGGAAAACCCCCATGGCCTCGTCATCTAGCCCCCCTTCAAAAGGGGCCATCAGGGACAGAATGTCCAACCTGAGCGATCGTCTGATCCTCGCCCTGACTTCAGATGCACGAGATCTCGATTCGGGTCTGGAGATTGTGCCTGCCACATCCTTACCCAGAATCCTAGGCCTAGCTTGGGTTCTCAGACTTCCGTCGTCAGACTACTGACCCACAAGCCCTCCAGTTTGGCAATCCAGACTACAATGCAGCACTCTGCCTGCCCTCCAGACGAAAAACATTGCCGTCTGGGGCTACCCAGAAACCCCTAATGAGGATCAACCTGCACGCCATTCAGCTGTACCCCAAATATAGAGGCTGACTTGGGCACTAATTCCCCTTCAGACACAGGCTGAGCCTGGACCTCATGGCCCCACCCAGACAGCTGGCCGCACACGGAGCACATTGGACCCGCCATAGCCTTAGGTGGTCATCTCTTCTCAACCTCGGTTTTCAGCCTTCAGAACCTACACCTTATCTCCAATCACTGCCCAGGGGTGACTTTGATGCAGAAATAAGAACTCTTCCTTACCCATGGCAAGAAACCTTGTGTTTGGCATGTTGTCCAAGGTTTAGTGTAGTTGAAACCAGTGTGGCCCATGAGGCCCCGCCCATGCTTGCGGGCCACATTGGTCACAAACACACATTGTGACCCTCAGCCTGAGCCCAGTCGTCAGGTAAGGACTCTCAGTGGCTGGATGGAGAGACAGCATATTGGGCTTGCCATGCCCCTAGGCCCCAATTTTTAACCGTAGTTCGGGTTGTGTCTTCACTCTTCCCCAGGGCTCTGCTTTGGAATTCCTCTTTGGGTGGGACACCTGAGGTAACAAACATGAAAGGAGTCCTCCCATCCCACATATTGAC
>NW_026748321.1:0-1939 GCF_022355385.1 Mustela nigripes
AGGGGGCGCTCTCCACAGGCCTGCCCTGTGGAGCCCTGACGGCCTCTGGAAGGCCATGTTCAAGTCTTTTCTTTTTAATTACTCTGCAAAGATCCTTTTGAAGGGTGGGTCAGGAAAAGCAGCCTGGTCTGGAGCAGCCCATCCATAAGCACAGGGCCCGCAGGGAGTGTGAAACTGCTGAAAGGGGCTTTACTCTCCCTAGAAATGCAAATGCCTCTGTAAGTATCAGTGCCCCTGAGATACAAGCGAAGGTGACTTCTGCCATTTCCTGCAGTGCGAGCCTGTCCCCCAAGCAGCCCTGAGCTCTTGAGCATCGCCTGAAGAAGAGCAGAGCCCAGTGAGAATGGCTCCGTTGGGTGCCCCTTCTGAAAATAGGACTATCCTGACGTGATGTTTTTGGAACAGCTTTTCATCAGTCTCTGAAACTGGTAGTCAAGGCAGGTTAGGCGGTGAAGCGAAGCCCCGGGACGAGGTTCTTCCCGAAGCTGTCCACGCCCACGTGTGCAGAGCAGGCTGGAGAGCGGCCGTGCGCCCAGAGCTGCTGCGCATCTTCCAGATGAAACAGCGGAGAGGGACAGGGGAGTGGTACCAGACACTGTGCCTTAAGCTCGTGCTCAGGGCTGTTTCAGACTGTTACCTAATGCGTTTAGTGATTTCGCGGACCTGTGAAACTAGGGAAGTTCCTTTCGAGAAAGGGCTTCCTGGAGCACCTGTCCCCGTACTACGCTTGCGGCGCAGAACATCAAGGCCCGTGAAAGCAGCCGGACGCTCTGCACGGCGAGTCCGGGAGAGCGGCAGGTGGGCGGCCAGCTCCCGAGAAGGGCACCTGCACAGGCGGTCACACTGTCCATCGTGGAGCTCTGGAAAGCGTGACCGCCCTGGCCCAGCCCTTGCTTCCCCTCTCCTTGTCACCGTGCCCATCGCTCCCATGGCCCAAGTGTTGCTGGGAACGCAGACCCCGGGGTTCGCCATCCAGCCAGAGCTGTGTGAGCGCTGCGCCCCCAGGTGCTGTACCCTGCCCCGTCCCCCCGCAGTAATGATTGTTCTTCCTTTTTCTGCTCAGTTCGTGTTCCTCACCTACGTGCTGGGAGTGGCCTGGCTGGGTGTGTTTGGTTTCTCCGCCGTGCCCGTATTTATGTTCTACAACATCTGGTCAACCTGTGAGGTTATCAAGTCGCCGCAGACCAACGGCACGGCCGCTGTGGAGCAGATCTGCGTGGACATCCGACAATACGGTACCGTCCCCTTCCGTTGCCCCGCGGAACCTCTAGCCTCCTGTGCAGCCCTCTGGACCTGAGTGATTACACGGGTGGCTTTTTGAATCACCATGATCGCTGTCATACGTTATTCTTAACGTATGCTCTGTTTTCTGGAGGGAAACGTCACTTACACTCTTAGTTGTAATACAGATTTTTGTTGTATTTTCAAGTATGGAACAAAGGAAACTTTTCAAAACTGGGTTACCAAGTAGCAGTGCATTATAATCCATCTTCTGGACATCAAAAGATTACAGACTTTTTTTTCAATTTCTTTTCAGTTTTGTACCATTCAAGTCTTTATCCAAAATATTGGGTATGCCCTGTAGTCCAATTAATTTCCATGTCCCACTCTTCAATCCGGGCTTTTAAAATGACCAACTGCTTAAACTTCAGCTCTCCTGGAAAATGCAACAAAATCCAGACATTTTAAAGTCATCAGACTGAACTCAATAAAATCTGACTTGTTGGAAACCCCTTCAAACCCATTTTCTAATGAATGGGATACTTGCAATGGGCAGCTAAGATTGGTTCATTTTGACAAGCCGCAGAAGGGCCATTGCTCTTCCTGTCAATTAAATTGAGAGGCAACCTCCCAAGTCAGGACTTTAATGAGTGCTTCTTGCCACGATGCTGAGGAACCCTGTTCCTGGCAGAAACAGCAAGGCGGTGGTGGGGGGGGG
>NW_026748322.1:0-1939 GCF_022355385.1 Mustela nigripes
GCGTGAGCCCAGTCCCCAAGTAAGGTCTCTCAGTGGCTGGACCAAGACACGGCATATTGGGCTTGCCATGCCCCTAGGCCCCAATTTTTAACCATAGATCGTGTTGTCTATTCGCCCCTCCCTAGTGCTCTGCTTTAGAATGAGGTAACCAAACTGAAAGGACTCCTCCCATCCCACAGATTGACACCAAATTGGGATCGGGCCAAATCCACAGAAAGGAAGATTCATCCATGGCCCATGAGGCCTCCTCGACATTCCACGCCCATCATTGACACAAAATCCAGAGGCAAAAGCCTGAATAAGCGCCTCACATTCGCTCTTTCTTCATATCCCAAAGAGTTGCCCTCACGGTCTGTAGATCGGGACTGGCATACCCACGTCCCCAAAACAAGCCGAGTGTGTGTTTTCAGACTTCTATCCCCACATTCCTGGCTTCCACACCCTCCAGCCTGGGGACGCTGGAGCCACACATCAGGTCTGTGCCTCTCAACTCCACGGGAATTCTGCCCCTTCCATTTACCACAATCCTACAAACTAGGAGAAACCTCCAAAGTCCCCAAGGCCATCCCCATAGTATAGAACGCCCAGGACAAACAAGGGCTGCCTGGAACCAGCTAAGCATCCATATCCACTCATAATGTAGATGGATGTCCGCAGAGAAGGAGATTGAACGGGAAGGGCCCTAGGCCCTAATGGGTCCATTATTTTGGTTTCCTGCTATCTCTCATCAGAGGCCTGGTTTCCAATATCAGCATGTGGGGCTTTCCTGAGGCACCAATCAGATCAAATCTAGTCTCCACATGGGAAACTTCTCTTTTGGAGATGACGCAAAACCTCTTGTTAGGAGCAGCAAGCATTCAGGGTCCGTGTGCCACCACCCCGTGCCAGGGTCTCCATGCACACAAACCCACAATAGGACCCATCCGCAGGAGAGTCCATTTCAACTCAGCCCCTTCCGTTGCTCCCCTAGAGCTAGCATATCTAAACTGTCTATTAACTAGGAGACAGTAAGAATCGAGGCAGTCTGCCCAGGGTTCCATCCTTCGATCCCTGCTTTGCTATCGTTCTGTATGAAACATCCTGGAGCGACCAACAGATCTCAATGGTTGATCAGAAAAAATCCTTGTGGCTTGGAGCATATCCCAACTCCCCTCCTGGGTAAACCTCCATGGCCTCGAGATGCTGCCCCCTTCAAGAAATGGCCATAATGGACAGAAACTCCAACCTGAGCCTAGGTCTGAACCTCTCCCTGACTTCAGATGCACAAATTCCCGATTCAGATCTGCAGAGAGTGCCTGCCGTGCCCTCGTCCCGAAACCTACGCCTAACTTGTGTTCTTATTCTTCCGTCCTCCCACGCCTTGACCAAAGGGCATCCCGTTTGGGAATTCCGGAGCCACAAAGCAGCACTCTGCCTGCCCTCCAGAAGAAAACCGTTGCCCTTGGGGCTACCCAGAAACGCTAAATGAGGATTAAGCTGCACGGCACTCGACTCTCCCCCAATTATACAATATACCCTGAAAACTAATGCCTGGTCTGACGTAGCCTAGGCCTCAACCTCCCGACCAACACTCATCGAGCTGGCTCCACACTGAGCACGTGAGACCTGACATGGACTTAAGTCGTCATCTCTTCCCAAGCTCGGTTTTCAGACTACACAACCTAGACCTTAACTCCAATCATGGCCCAGCGGTGAAAGAGATGAAAAAATCAGAACTACTACTTCCCCATGGTAAGAATACATGTGGTTGGCATGGAGCCCAACGTTCAGTGTAGGAGCAACAGTGTGGACCATGATTCCCGCCCATGCTTGAGCACCTAGAAGGCATAAACACACATTGTGACCCTCAGCGTGAGTTCTGTCCTCAAGGAAGGCCTCTCAGTGGCTGGAACTAACCATAGTTCGGTTTGTCCATTGGCCCCTCCCCAGGGCTCTGCTT
>NW_026748323.1:0-1939 GCF_022355385.1 Mustela nigripes
CATCTTCTCTAGTGCCATTAATTTTTAGGGGACCAGGCAAACCTTAAACTTGTCCCCCTTAATTGGATCCTTGTGCCCCCACAATCTCTTTGAATGCCTTTTACCATGATCCTTGAATGAGATCTGAGACCAATGCTGGTACCTAACACTTCTTGGCACCTTGTCTTTAGGTTCTTGGAAGAGGAAGTGGCTATGGAGATGAGTGGGGATGGGAGTGGGAGGATTTCTCCCTTCACTTCCCTTTTTGTTTTTATAAATAATGGGTTTTGAGGGGGAGGGAAAGGTTAACCAGACCATTTATTTTCCATCTCCCATCCATAAAATGTTTACCACTCCCCACTGGAAGAATTTAGATCTTTCGTTGGAATCTCCAGGAAAATCTCCCAAACCCAGACCACCACCATGTGGATTCAGCCATCTTCTGATTCACCTCCAGATTGTCTCCTCCCAACTGCTCAAGCACAGGTTAAGGGCGAAATGTTCAATGCCCAAGCAGTTAAGTGGGGAACACGTTTATCTAAGCAATTGCATGCAGCTCTGTATCTGCATACAGGGTGTCCCTCCCAAGCCTTTCCAACCTCAGCAAAACAAGACAAAGCCCCAGCGATCTGGGGTATATATCATTCATTCATTCCTGGGTTCAACACTCATGGCGGATCCCCACCAAGACCCTGGGAGAGCAAGGACTGGAGAAATCCTGGAAGCTGAAGTCTGAGGAGGATTTCAAATTCAAGTCAGAGATGAAAGAATCATCTGGACTATGTCCTCAGGTACATGCACTATTCTGAACTGAGGCTAGAACCAGAGACCATTCTAATGAAAGCACTCTACAGGTGGGCTCTCACAGGTGGGCTCCGACTCAGTTTCCTGTATATTCATTCATGAAATAGCTCTTCGGGTCCACATGCAGAAGAAAACCATTTAATAAAACTGACAATGAGGAGAGGAAAGGGAAGCCAGAAGGCTTGTGAATGGGGAGAGCCAGGGTAGAAAACCAAGAATCCCTCCCTGCCCTCCTTGCTGCCAGGGAGGTCTGAGGGACTAGTTTCCACCTGGGATCCCAAGTCCAGAACAAAAGCAGCGGGGCCATGGCGGGGGAGGGAAGGGGGTCCTCAGCACACGCGCGTGGGGGTGCCAAACGATGGGGGCTAGTGCACCCACTGGTGGGGGCACCTCGCAAGGCGCTGTCCCCAGCCCGACCCCATGTGGACTCGGGTTCGGCTCAGCGTCCGGGGTGGTCGCGGTGCCCTGGGGTTCCTGGGAGGCTGGGCCTCGACAACCCCCCGCCCCACCCCTAGGTCGCGTCCAGCACTTTCTGCTCCAGGTGAGGGAATGGTGTAACTTTACCTGTGCGCAGAGGGTGGTCTGGAGAAGCCTTGGGGCGGGGAGGGGCAGCAGGCAGCAAGAGCAGGACAGCAGGGCCTCATGCAGGAGCACACGTGCAGCGAGTTCGGTGGGCCCTGCAGTCCCGACTGGGCCTCAGCACAGCACCCTGGCGCTGCGCGCCCCACCTCCACCAGCCCCTCCACCTCCTCCCAGACTCTCTGGCACATCCTCCATTAGCTCACTTCCCGCCTCGTCAATTAGCAAAGCCCCTGCTTCGGGCCGCCCCGTACCGGCCCCGGACCCCTCCCTCCTGAGTCCTCCGTGAGCTCACTTCCCGCTTTGGAAATTAGCAAAGCCCCTTCTCTGCACCGCCCCTGCCCGCCTCCCTCCTGAGGCCCGGGCCCTGGCTTGGGTGCGGGGCAAAGCTCTGGCGGGCTGCAAGCATTGCCAGCGCCTGCGCTGGTAATACTCCTAGCCTGGCTCCATGAGCTGGTGTCCTCGCGCGGCCTGGCTGGGAAAAGATCATCAGTCCTAAAGGCCAGCTGCACTCTTCGGTCAGTTTGCTGGCTTCCAGATTGCGCCCAAAGCCAGGAACCAGCTTCCCCAGCACAGG
>NW_026748324.1:0-1938 GCF_022355385.1 Mustela nigripes
TTTCCTCCTTGTAGTTCAGAGTATTTCTATGACTTAGGTTCCTAGAAGTGTCTATTTTGGCTGAAAGAACATAAACATTCTTTGGTATCTGAATAAAAATTTCATAGTAATATTTTTTAATATATTGTATTTTAATATATTGTATTAAATATATTTAATATGTTGTATTGAATATGTTGTATTAAACAACAGTATATTGTATTTAATATATTGTATTAAACAAACAATACAATATATTTAATATATTGTATTGTATTGAGTAATACATGAAAGAGTGCCCATTGAATGGACATGGATATAAATCCAACCCAGAATCATGGGTAAACAATAGTGTAGGATGGACTAAGGGTCTCAACTTTGACACGAGAGGTATGGAAGGGTATAATATTGTATTATACAATTACTTTAATCTGTCTACCACGTGACCTAAATCCACTTTCTATACCTAAATCTACTTAGATAAGATACTCATATTTTGGTTTCACATTGATTTGAGCATATTTTAAATAACAGTGTCTAGTAACAGTGTTACTTGGTTAGAAAATGAGCAAAATAACTGAAAAACCCTGTGCAACACTGTATCAGGGCTAAAGGAAATGTTACACTGTTCAATTTTAAATTAAGAGGACAAAATAAACTCCTAATGTGGTAGATAAATCCAAAAGCATGAAGAAAATGTTTACCAGATTGAAATAACAAAGGAGAACAGATTAACCTAATCCAGAAATGAATAACAGAATTACTATGCTTCTTTTGTTAAGCATTAGTTTTTCATAGGCTTTAAAAGGATTTGACTTATTTCTTGTAGTTATAGAATGTACAAAATCCATTGCCAATGACACTCATTATGCACAGTGAACCTGGTGTGTTAGCAATGAAGTGAGACATATTTAAATGTAAAGAGTAATACTGAGAGAATTCTCTGCACCCATTCATTTGCATTGCAAGTAGATTCTGAAAGGTAATCAGAAGTTTTCTAGAAAAAAGAATATACTACATTTTCCCCCTCCTTTTTCCAATTGTAATAGAAGAGTTCTTGTCTTCAGAGTTTTACTGTTGTTTACATGACTTCCTTCTTAGGACTCTACTATTATTCTGAACAGTGGACAAAGAGAAAAAAATAGCTGAAAGATGTTAAGATTATTTTGTAGCTTTTATCTCTAAGAAGACAGTGTGTATCAGCCAATGCCTATAATTAAGTCTGGGCTGTTTAACTGTGACAAGTCACTTAAATTTTCTGGCTTTAGGTTATATGCAAAAAGCTTGGTAGTTGTCATAACTATTCTTTTTAAATTTAATTTTATTTATTTATTTATTTGACAGAGAGAGAGAGATCACAAGTAGGCACAGAGACAGGCAGAGAGAGGGGGGAAGCAGGCTCCCTGCTGAGCAGAGAGCCCTATGCAGGATTCAATCCCAGGACCCTGGAATCGTGACCTGAGCCGAAGGCAGAGGCTTAACCCACTGAACCACCCAGGTGCCCCATTCATAACTATTCTATTAAAAGGGTTGTTGTGAGGTTGTTAGCTTTGAATGAGCAAGTGTATGTGATGGGTAAACCATAATAGTTATTTTAGATACAAAAAAATGTGACATACTATAAGAAATTCATATTTAGTAGATGTTTATTAACTCTCTTCCCCATTCTAATCTGCTGTATATTAAAATTCCATTCATAGCTTGACCAGTGGGGCTTTTTTATAATCTTTTAGGCCATATTGCTTTTGTTAATTTCTTAATTTCTGTGACCCTAGGGGCCACCCAGTGTATGTATGTAGTAGATAGTTGAAGTAAATAGACATTCAGGATACTTGCATTTGGAATCCAGTGTTATACTCAATCTTCAGTTGTAATAATTATTTGATTTAGCTATCTAATACCTCTTACCATTGCTTCTGCTGTGCCTTTCCTAATTCAATGTACGACTATGAAAGAAAA
>NW_026748325.1:0-1938 GCF_022355385.1 Mustela nigripes
AACAAGAGGTTGTTGCAACTTGAGTGTGATGAAGCCATGTTTCCCTTATTACAGTGTGAACTGTGCACTGGCAGCTGCTTGAAAAATTTATGTTATTCTTTATTTAAATTCAGTTAGCCAACTTACAGTACATCATTAGTTTCAGATGTAGTGTTCAGTAACTTATCAGTTGCATATAACACCCATTGCACATCACATCATGAGCCTTTCTTAATGCCCATCACCGAATTACCCAACCCCCTACCCACCTCCCCTCCAGCAACCCTGTTTCCCATAGTTAAGAATCTCTCATAGTTTTTTCTCCCTCTCTGATGACTTCCCATTCTGTTTTCCCTCCCTTCCCTTATGATCCCTCTATGCTGTTTTATTCCACATAAAAGTGAAGCCATATGATCACTGTCCTTCTGATTGACTTATTTCCATCAGCATAATACCCTCCAATTCTATCCACATCAGTGTAAATGGTATTTATCCTTTCTAATGGCTGAGTCATATTGTATATATTACATTTTATATATGTACTACATCTTTATCCAATCATCTGTCAATGGACATCTAGACTCTTACCACAGTTTGGCTACTGTGGACATTGCTGCTATGAACATTGGGGCACAGGTGCCCCTTTGGATCACTACATTTATACCTCTGGGGTAAATACCTAGTAGGTCATAGGGCAGCTCTATTTTTAACATCTTGAGGAGTCTCCATACTTTATACCACTTTCCAGAGTAAAGAATGTACCAGCTTGCCTTCCCATCCAGAGTGTAAGTGGGTTCCCCTGCTTCCACATCCTTGCCAACATTTGTTGTTTCCTATCTCATTAATTTTAGCCATTCTGACTGGTGTGATGTGGTATCTCATTGGGGTTTTGATTTGTAAGTCTAATAATACAATTCACCATTGTACTATTTTCAGTGAAACATTTCTGTAAAGCATTTTAATTACCAACAGTAAACCTTTCCCTAGGAATGTGTTTTTTGTATTTTTTTTTAACAGTGAAGCTTATTTTTCTTGCCATAATTTATTATGTGTAAATCATGTCTTCTTTATATTACTTCAAAAGTGGGCATCATAGGCTATTTTTACTGAAGCTAGTATCACACAGAAATGCTGACAGTTACATAAAAGGTTTATTAAGTGGCAACATCAAAACATGATCCATTAGTGGGAAGCTGATGTACTTTGCCATTAAATCATAGGTCTCTATAAAAGTGTTAACCTCTTTGAATCAAATTGGGACACAGATAATCAGTAAAAAGCAATACCCAAGTTAGTTCAAATGTAATATTTATTAGTTAATATGCTAGAGTTGTGAAAGTAGATATATATTCACCAAGTTATACCAATTAGCATAAACCCATAAGCCTAGGGCACAAAGAACTCTAGTTAGTTCACACAAGCAGGAATAGAAACTTGAAAATTCCAACAACGACTTAGAGCACCAACATTATTGTCCATCTCTAGCTAGTAAGGCTGATGGCTGCAACAGTAACCGTGTGTTGGTGACTGAAAAGACTGGCCCCAAGCAAGAAAATAACTGAAATGAAGTTCTGCCTATTTCCCATACAGCACTGTAAACTGTGTGACCCAAGATCACCATTATCTTATTCTGCAGCACTATCCTAGAAGACATATGGCAGGATACTCAGAGCTATTACTAGAGCTATCTCCTGCATGTATGCATGCATGTACACACCCAGAGGTCTTTGCCAAGCCAACACATCTAATTAGGGCCTTTCAATCCCTTAGGGTAGTGAAGCGAATACCATGGGCCACACTGGAGTCAGGACCTCTGGTTTACTCCTGGAATTAAGAGAAGGTGGGAAAAGGGGCCTGGCACATTGCAAGTCATCAAAATTACTTATTGAATGGAGAGTCTTATATGTAAGGGAGTTCCTATTTCAGAGAACTTTGAAAAGTACCTTAAAAGACTTGTTC
>NW_026748326.1:0-1938 GCF_022355385.1 Mustela nigripes
AATGCATAGTATGCAAATGCCATGTGGGATGTGACAGGAACCATTTTTCATTAGGGCCAGTTGTCTTCAGGTGGAAGCTGCTTCCTCCATGAACCTACAAATACAATAACTGATCCAATTTTAATCCATTTTTTAAAAATTATCAATTACACTCATTTTCCTTTTAAACTTTCCTAATTATGAGTTTTGTTAGCTTTTGCTGCATACAGGGTCAACCATAATTTAGCTTAACCTGACAGCAGCAGCTCCCACACCCAAAGTTACATTAGGAGAAAACATCTCTTCCATGTAGGGAGAAAATCTGGTAGTGGGGTCACCTACCTTTCAGCAACTTATAGGGGTCAAGGCTTGGCAACATCAATTACAGGGTAATAAACTGGAACAAATCTAAAAGTTCTGGGATGCCTGGGTGGCTCAGTCAGCTAAGCATCTGCCTTCAGCTCAGGTCATGATCCCAGCATTCAGGGATCAAGTCCCACATTGGGATACCTACTTGGTGGAGAGCCTACTTCTCCCTCCCCTTCTGACTCGTGCTCTCTCTCACTATTTCTGTCTCTCTTTCTCAAATAAATAAATAAAATCTTTTTAAAACTTTTTAAAATTTTGCCTTTTATTTCTATTTTAAGAAAGAGTTAAAAACAATTTTGTTGATAATATTAGATACATCCTAACCACCTGGAGTTACACTGAGCTATTTACACCTCTAAAACCAATAGACCCAAAGAGAGAACAAGGATTAAAATTGGGTCAGTTATTGTATTTGTAGGTTCATGGAGGAAGCAGCTTCCACCTGAAGACAACTGGCCCTAATGGCCAGTTTGTGTTCACAACAAACCAGCTTACTGTTGGTTCATTTACATAAAAGATCCAATTAATGAAATACCATTAATTTTAATTAGGCTATAATATTATGACTTTATGTAATTTCAGAACAATTTGCTTCTAAAATTTCAAACCCTGAATACATAAAATGGTAATGGTTTCTATCCTTTCTTAGTATCAGAAAACTCAAGCATGAGCATGTACCATGAATAGTAATCATTATTATCAGATTGACAACTTTTTTATTCCTAAAGACTTTGTATTATGTGATTTATGTATACTGGGCTCTCCATAAATGTTGTATGAACTGAAATGAAAGACCACTGAGTAGAAAAATCAAGGAAGATGTATTTCAGCATGATATAAAGAACTAAGAGGAATTTTCAGATAGTGAAAAGTATTGTATTATAAAGTAATATTGTACCAGCCAGATGAAAATTAGCATAAGCAGGATTACCTGATCCTGTAGAATCCTGATCCTGTAGATCCTAATATGTAGAATTCTATAGAAAATATTTCTTCAATTGTGGGAAATTGAACTAGAAGACCAAGAAGATCCACTTACCCTCCAAAGCTCTGTTTCTGTAACCTCAACCTCAATAGAGCCTCCCTCAGAGCCCGATGGACCTGCTTGTTCCGCAGAGTGTAGATGACAGGGTTGAGCAGTGGGGTCACCACTGTGTTCACAAGGGCAGCCTCCCTATTGGAGTCCAGCCTGTTCGTTTGCTTTGGTTTCACATATATAAACACACAGCTGCCATACATCAGAAAGAGAACCATGAGGTGAGAGGAGCAGGTGGAGAAAGCTTTCTGTTTCTCCTTGGCTGATGGGAGTCGCAGGACTGTGACTACTATGTTGCTGTATGCAATGGTGGTTATGATAAGAGATGTTATAAGGACAAACAAAGCGAGGACTAAGGTCAACATTTCAGTAGGTCTGGTGTCAGAACAGGAGAGATGAATCAGGGGGCCAAGGTCACAGAAAAAGTGGGGGATGACATGGGGGCCACAGAAGGACAACTGGGAAACCTTCACTACTAGCCCAGCGATGAGAGGGAAGGACAAAGCCAAGCAGGCAGTGACCAGGAGGAAGCAAGTCTTCGGGTTCATGATGGT
>NW_026748327.1:0-1937 GCF_022355385.1 Mustela nigripes
ACTGGAGGGTACCTTTTTCTTCCTTATGTCCTCTTGTTTACACATTCGTTCATCTACTGCCCGAATTCCTTCCCTGAAAGATGACCCGAGACTCTTTAAAAGAATAATAAAAAATACATATTACAGACATTGTTTTGTCTCATTATCAAGTTCCTACATCTCATTCAATTCCACAGAACTTAATACCTGTGCACCAGTACTATGCAGATATTGACCAAAAAAAAAAAAAATGATATACCAGACACAGTTACTGTTGAGGGGACTCATCATCTGGGGGCATAATGACACGAAGGCAGGGTCGCATGGCCAGAAGAAGAATGACACATATACAGTGAAAGTTAGGGGGATGAGGGGGCTTAGAATGGAGAACAGATAATATGAAGCAAAGTACAGGAGAGTCTGGAAATGCGACGGGGCTCAAATCGGACTCTGAAAGCCATGTGTACACAGCTGCCGAGGTAGGGAGGGGATGGGGAACAGATGTTAGTGCAGACACACTCAGGGGCAGGGTCAGACAGGCACACAGCCATGTGCACTTCAGGCTTCCTTCTGGAGAGAAGCAGAAATAGGAATGGAGGGCCAACTTCACTGAGATGAGGTCTTTAGATTCTGCCTATTTTGGAGAATGAGAAAATGTCAAAGCACTGATGCATGATGATGAAATGTGGGTATGGAAATACCAGGAATCAAGAATGAAGAACAGAAGACCAGAAAAAGGCAGAGCGCAGAGGTGGAGAAACATGCCCAGAAGCTAATGAATAAAGAGATAATTAGGAATTAGGGCCAAAACAAAGGTTAACAGAAACAACTAGAATGAAGTAGGCATATCACAAAAATTCCACAGGAAGGTGAATTAATTCACTCCATCAACATTATGAAACACCTCCTGGACGTCAGTATTGTGGCAGCCCACAGGGATACAATGAAGACAGATATAGTCGGATCCCTCAGTGGTCTGAGAATCTCACAGAACAGCTTCAGAGTTGGGAGCAGAAAGGCAGGTCAGGCCTGTGGCTGAGCAGGACCAAAGTGGCCATAAAGACAGGCCATGGAAAAGGGAGGGGATACGGTGATGGCAGGGGAGAGGCGGGACAGGAGCCTGTGTGAGTAGAGCAAATCTGCCTCTAGGGAGGGGGTTCAAGAGAAGAGTGGGAGGCCAAAGGAAGGCTAGGCTTGGGAAACAACACCACTATGAGGCCCCGGGAGGAAGAGGCACACCAAGGAGGCAGTGGGAGAGCCCCACAGCAGCTGGTGTGGAATCCAACAGTGGACCACGAAAATCCCTTCCATTCCAAGAAAAAGTACCTTTAACAAAATTTTGTAAAATTCAAATGAGACATAAACCATGGAAAGTATTGGCTACCTCAAGGCACAACTCAAGATTTTTACCTATTTCACGAACTCTTTCCTGCCTGTCCCTCCCCTAGGCTTCTCAGCACTGATATTTCCGTTACTCTGCATTTTTCTTGGTTCTAACCATGTACTGTGTCTTCCCTTAAATTATGTTCTCCTTATATTCTCTCTAGGATGCAGGCACTGTTTAAGGGGAGGGATGCACGAGGCCACTCAAGCTAGAGGAGACACACAAGGATGGTGTCGTTTATGACAAGTTTACAACAGGGCATCAGAACGGACAGAGGCCGGAAGCCAGGTGGAGTTCCTATTCCCAATGGCTTAGAGGTGGGGAGTCCCATTCCCACAATAGAGATTTTTCTGAGAGAACATGCAAATGTAACATTTATTAAGTATTACATTTTATTTATATTATCCTTCAGTTCCATTAGGGATTACACAGTTTTTGTAGATCAGCCCGGGAACCTAACCACACGTAGATTACGTGGGGGAGGGGATATTTACAAAATTACAAACTGTTAAAATACAAGTCATTCTTAAGTTAGAAACCACTTACATCTGACCAAAGTGGCATTAATAAGTTG
>NW_026748328.1:0-1937 GCF_022355385.1 Mustela nigripes
CTATGGTGTAAGAGAATGGTCGAGTTTCATTCTTCTACATATAGCTGTCCAGTTTTCCCAGCACCATTTATTGAAGAGAATGTCTTTTTTCCACTGTATATTTTTTCCTGTTTTGTCGAAGGCTAATTGACCATAGAGTTGAGGGTCCATATCTGGGCTCTCTGCTCTGTTCCACTGGTCTATGTGTCTGTTTTTATGCCAGTACCATGCTGTCTTGGTGTACTTTTAAAGGCTACTTTCTGTAGAATACCAACAAACTCAGCCAAGAGATTTCACTGCCAATATTGAGAAATGTGCAACAGAGGCACTTTACTTTTTTAAACATACCGTGGTTTATTAGTTTCAGGTGTACAGTATAGTGATTCAAGAATTCCATACAAAAACTGGTGCTCAGCATGAGAGGTGCACTCCTTAACCCCCTTCACCTATTTAACCCAACCTCTCACATCCATCATCTCTGGTACACATCTGTTTGTTCTCTATTATTAAGAGTCTATTTCTTGATTTATCTCTTTTTTCTCCCTTTGCTCATTTGTTTTTTTTTCTTAAATTCCACATGTAAGTGAAATCATATAGTTTTTGTCTTTCTCTGACTGACTTATTTTGCTTAGCATTATACTTTGAGCTCTTTCCATGTCATTACAATGGCAAAATTTCATTCTTTTTCATGACTCAATAATTGTCCATTGTGTATGTGTACCAGATCTTTTTAAACACTATTTATTTATTTATTTGTTTGTTCATTTATTTTAGTGAAAGAGAGTGCATGAGTGGGGGGAGGGGCAGAGGAAGAGAGAGAGAGAATCCTCAGGAATACTCTTACTGACCATACAGCCTGAGGGGGGCTCAATCCCAGGACTCTGAGATCAAGATTTGAGCAAGACCACGAGTTGGTCACTTAACCAACTGAACCACCCAGGCACACTCGTATGCTACATCTTTATCATTCATTAGTTAATGGACACTTGGGCTGTTTCCATAATTTAGCTATTGTAAATAATTCTGCTATGAACATATGGGAGCATATATCACTTTGAATAAGTGTTTTTGTATTCTTTAGGTAAATACTCAGCAGTGATATTGCTACATAATAGGTAGTTCTATTTCTAACTTTTGAAGAAATTCTGTACTGTTTTCCACAGTGACGTCACCAGTTTGCATTCCCACCAACAGTGTTCCCTTTTCTCCACATGCTCGCCAACACCTGTTGTTTCTTGTGTTACTGATTTTAACCATTCTGACAGTTGTGGGATGATATCTCATCATGATTTTGATTTACATTTCCCAGATGGCAAGTGTTGATTAACATCTTTTCATGTGTCTGTTGGCCATCTGGAGTCTCTTTGGAGAAATGTCTTTTCATGTCTTCTGCCTATATTTTAATTGGATTATTTGTTGGGGGGGTATTGAGTTGTATAAATTTTTTATGTATTTTGGATACTAACCCTTTATCATATACATCATTTGCAAATATCTTCTCCCATTCCATAGATTGCCTTTTAGTTTTGTTTGTTTTCTTCACTGTGCAGTTTTTTATTTTGAATGTAGTCCCAATAGTTTATTTTTGCTTTTATTTCCCTTGTCTCAGGAAACATATCCAGAAAAAAGTTGCTACAGCTAATGTCAAAGAAGTTACTGCCTGTGTTACCTTCTAGGATTTGTTTTTTTTGAATGAAATTTTAATTTTTTAATTTTCTTTTTGAATATCTTAACATTATTTAAAGATATTTTGTTCTTTTCCTATGAGCAACAATAAATGCATAATATTTAAAATATTCATATTCTTTTGTTTTGAATTATGTCTCTTATAATGAGATTTTAGACTAAAAGACAACTTTAGTTTATTAGAGATTTTTTGTATTTTTTTTGTTTTTTTTTTAATTTTTTATTTTTTATAAACATATATTTTTATCCCCAGGGGTACAGGTCTGTGAATC
>NW_026748329.1:0-1937 GCF_022355385.1 Mustela nigripes
GTGGGAATGCAAGCTGGTGCAGCCACTCTGGAAAACAGCATGGAGGTTCCTCAAAAAGTGAAAATAGAACTACCCTATGACCCAGCAATTGCACTACTGGGTATTTACCCTAAAGATACAAATGTAGTGATCTGAAGAGGCACGTGCACCCAAATGTTTATAGCAGCAATGTCTACAATCGCCAAACTTTGGAAAGAACCTAGATGTCCATCAACAGATGAATGGATAAAGAAGTTGTATATATATACAATGGAATATAATCAGCCATCAAAAGAAATGAAATCTTTCCATTTGCAATCGTGTGGATGGAAGTAGAGGGTTTTTGCTCAGCGAAATGAATCAAACAGAGAAAGACAATTATCATATGATCTTCCTGATACAGGGAAGTTGAGAGGCAACGTGGAGGGTTTGGGTGGTAGGAAAAGAATAAATGAAACAAGATGGGATCAGTAGGGAGACAAACCAGAAGAGACTCTTAATCTCACAAACAAAATGAGGGTTGCGGGGGGGGGGGGGGGTGGGGGAGGGGGGGGGGGGGGTTATGGACATTGGGAAACTATGTGCTAGGTGAGTGCTGTGAAATGTGTAAACCTGGCAATTCACAGACCTGTACCCCTGAGACTAATAATACATTATATGTTAATTAAAAAAATCTTTAAAAATTATTGGTATAAAAGAATTTATAATATACCTTTGTTATCTCTTTCATCTCTTAGAATCTATAGTTATGTACTTTTTTATTTCTTTTGTTGTTTATTTTATGTTTTATATATATTTTTCCTTCATTAATCTTGCTAGAAGTTTGTCATAGAGCCAACTAGAAGCTTCCTTGATTCTCTTTGTTATGTTACCGGCCCATATTACTTTTTATATCTTTATTTTTTCCTCACTTTTGAGGTTTATTCTACCATATTTTTTCTCATAAATTGAGTGATTAATAATAATAATTCTTACTTTCTCCCTTTCTAGTTGAAGTGTTTTAAGGCTATAATGTCCCTTTAAAAATTACATTAGACATTATTTCATAGTTTCTGGTATTTTTTGTTCATTTTTAAAGTATGTTATGTATATTCCTCTTTCCATCATTTCTTCTTTGTCCACAAGGTGTTTAGAATTCTTTTCCCTCAAGCAAGGGCAAAAATGAACTATTGGGATTTCATCAAGATCAAAAGCTTTTGCATAGCAAAGGAAACAGTTAACAAAACCATAAGACAACTGACAGAATGGGAGAAGATATTTGCAAACAACATATCAGATAAAGGGCTAGTTTCCAAAATTTATAAAGAACTTAGCAAGCTCAACACCCAAAGAACAAATAATCCAATCAGAAATGGGCAGAAGACATGAACAGACATTTCTGCAAAGAAGATATCCAGATGGCCAACAGATACATAATAAAAGTGCTCCACATCACTCGGCATCAGGGAAATACAAATCAAAACCACAATGAGATATCACCTCACACCAGTCAGAATGGCTAAAATTAACAAGTCAGGAAATGACAGATGCTGGGGAGGATGTGGAGAAATGGGAACCCTCCTACACTGTTGGTGGGAATGCAAGCTGGTGCAGCCACTCTGGAAAACAGCATGGAAGTTCCTCAAAATAACTACCCTACGACCTACCTATCGCACTGCTGGGTATTTACCCTAAAGATACAAATAGTGATCCAAAGGGGCACATGCACCCAAATGTTTATAGCAGCAATGTCTACAATAGCCAAACTATGGAAAGAACCTAGATGTCCATCAACAGATGAATGGATAAAGAAGAGTGGTATATATACACAATGGAATACTATGCAGCCATCAAAAGAAATGAAATATTGCCATTTACAATGACGTGGATGGAACTAGAGGGTATCATGCTTAGCGAAATAAGTCAATCAGAGAAAGACAACTATCAGATGATCTCCCTGATATGAGGAAGTGGAGATG
>NW_026748330.1:0-480 GCF_022355385.1 Mustela nigripes
AATATAACCAGTTACAGATTGAGTGTGTTAAGTAGGCAGAGGCAAGCAGAGAGAGAGAGGAGGAAGCAGACTCCCATTGGAGCAGAGAACTTGATGTGGGACTCAATCCAGGACCCTGGGATCATGACCTGAGCTGAAGGCAAAGGCTTTAACCCACTGAGCCACCCAGGTGCCCCTAAATTTTCTATATAAGTTAAAGACTAAATGTCTTTTTTTTTTTTTTTTTAAGATTTTACTTATTTGACAGACAGAGATCACAGGTAGGCAGAGAGGCAGCCAGAGAGAGAGGGGAAGGCAGGCTCCCTGCCAAGCAGAGAGCCCAATGTGGGGCTTGATCCCAGGACTCTGGGACCATGGCCTGAGCCCAAGGCAGAGGCCTTAACCAATTAAGCCACCCAGGCACCCCTAAATGTCTTTTTATATATATGAATACACACCCATAAATACTCATGTACTAATTATTAAAATATACTCCTGAAA
>NW_026748330.1:580-1937 GCF_022355385.1 Mustela nigripes
ATATATATATATATATATATATATATATATATATATATATCTCCAGATGACTAACATAAAATATATATATATATATATATTTTTTTTCTGGTTGAAAAGACTATCCAGCGAAAAAAAGACACCCTCTTCAGCAAAGAGTGTTGGGAAAACTGGATAGCAACATGCAAAAGAATGAAACTGGACAACATTCTTATACCATACACAAAAATAAGTTCAAAATGGATTAAAGACTTAAATGTGAGACATAAAACAATTAAAATCCTAGAAGAGAATATAGGCAGTAACTTCTTTGACATCGGCAACAGCAGCTTCGCACTACATATGTCTCCTGAGACAAGGGGAAGAAAAGTAAGAGTAAAGAATTGGGACTTCATCAAAATTAAAAGCAAAAACAAAAACAAAACAAAAAACTCTGCAAAGCAACGGATGCAATCAACAAAATTAAAAAGCAATCTTTGCAATGGGAGAAGATATTTGAAAATGACATATCTATTAAAATATTAATATTCAAATCTATAAAGAACTTCTAAAACTCAACACCCCCAAGACACTCCAGTAAAAAAAAAAAGAAAAAGGTATGGGTGCCTGGGTGGCTCAGTGGGTTAAAGCCTCTGCCTTCAGCTCAGGTCATGATCCCAGGGTCCTAGGATGGAGCCCCACATTGGACTCTCTGCTTCCAGGGGGTCTGCTTCTTCCTCTCCCTCTTCCTGCCTCTCTGCCTACTTGTGATCTCTGTCTGTCAAATAAATAAATAAAATATTTTTTAAAAAAATAGGCAGAAGACATAAATAGGCATTTTTCCAAAGAAGACATCCAGATGACTAACAGACACATGAAAAGATGCTCAGCATCATTCATCATCAGGGAAATACAAATAAAAACCATGATGAGATATAAACTTACACTAGCCAGATTGCCTAAAGTTAACAGCACAAGAAACGAAGGGTGTTGGAGAGGATGCAGAGAAAGGACAACCTTCTTACACTATTGGTGGGAATGAGAACTGGTGCAGCCACTCTGGAAAACAGTATGGAGTTTCCTCAAAAAGTTAAAAATAGAACTGCCCTACTACCCAGCAACTACTACTACTAGGTATTTGCCCAAAGGATACAAAAAATACTTACTCAAAGGGGTACATGAAACCTGATATTTACAGCAGCATTGCCAACAATATCCAAATTATGGAAAGGACCCAAATGTCCATTTATAAATGGATAGAGAAGATGTGGCAATATCTATATCTGTATCTTTAATGGAATTCTACCCAGCCATAGAAAAGAATGAAATCTTGCCATCTGCAACAGTGTGGTTGGAGCCAGGGAGTACAATACTAAGCAAAATAAGTCAGTCAGAGGAA
>NW_026748331.1:0-1937 GCF_022355385.1 Mustela nigripes
GAATTAGGAAAAAGATAAATGATGAAAGATGACAAAATTAGACATGCGACAGAGACCTAGTGAAGAGAATTTTTAGCTTGTGGTTTAATGTTTTTGAGGATAATCTAGAGTTCATAACTGCCTTGAGACAGGCTGGTTTTAGGCAGTTTAGGCAGACCCCTAAGACAGGCCTACTTTGGGCAGGTGGTGTTGGAGGAGGCCGTTGGGCTGGACAAAGACAAATACAACCATTTGACTAAAGTGTCTATGAAGATGCAACAGAGAAAGACCTGTCAAACCTAATCTCAGAAACGGAGATGATGAAGATGATTGGACATCACAAGGACACCATCAACTTGCTGGGTCCTGCACACAGGACGGTCTTTCGCACACTCTCACGGAATATGCCTCCAAAGAAAACATACAAGAGTACCTGCAGGCCCAGAGGCCTCCTGACCTGGAGTACTGTTACAATATCAGCCACAATGCAGCAGAGCAACTCTCCTCCAAGGACCTGGTATCCTGTGCCTATCAGGTAGCCTGAGGCATGGAGTACCTTGCCTCCAAGAAGTGCATACACCAAGACCTGGCCACCAGGAAAGTGCTGGTGACAAAGGACAACATGATGAAGATCTCAGACTTCAGCCTTGCCAGAGATATCACCACATCAGTTACTATAAAAAGACAAGAACAGTGGACTGCCTGTAAAGTGGATGGTCCCTAAGGCCATGTTTGTCCAGATCTACATCCACCAGAGTGACTTCTGGTCTCTTGGGGTGATCCTGTGCAAAATCTTCACTCTGGAAGCCTCCCATATCCTGGAGTGCCTGTGGAGGTGGTTTTCAAGCTGCTGAAGGAGTCAATTGATGGATAAGCCAATAAGTGCACCCGAGAGTTATACAAAATAACGAGGGGTGGCTGGCATGTGGTACCTTCAAGCTGCTGGTAGAAGACCTGGATCATACTGTGGCCTTGACCTCCAACCAGGAGTACCCGGACCTGTCCTTGGCCCTGGAATAACACTGTCTATGCTTTCCCAACACCCAAAGCTCCACCTGCTCCTCAGAGAAGAATTCCACCTTCTCTCATGTGCCGTTGCCCAGGGAGGCCTATCTGTCCTGACACCCAGCCCAGCTTGCCAATGGTGGACTCAAATGACTAGTATCTTCTATTACTCCTGTCCAGATTCTGTCATATGCTGTAACCCTTACCCCAAACCCTCCCTGCCAGACTCACTGCCTTCTCCTTTGTCCCTTTCATACTGGCAGGAGCCAGCTGCCTACCTGAGGCCTTCACCCCTTGAAGTTCACCTCTCTTCCCCTTCCTCTTCCTCCTCCTTACAACCTGTTCATGAAAGAAAGGCACAGAGAGGCAGGTACTTGCTCGTGGCTACTTCTTTCCCTCCCATATGTTGGACCAATACCCCTCCCTGGCATCTGGTACTGCCTGGATGATGAGGGAGTGGGAGATGAGGCATGCCAGTGAAAGCTGTTGGAGCTTTCCTGTTTTGGTTTTGTTTGCTTAGCGTAACATGTAAGAATGAGTTCTGGTGGCAGGGACCTAGTCCTTGGGGCTATAGCACTAGCAAGGGGACGTCAACTGCTCTGGGCCTTGGCTAAGAGCAACCCCTGATCCAGAGATATGGTGCCAAGGGCTTATTAATTTTGATACTAATTTGCTTTGCTGACCAAATACCTGGTATCAAAAGGCAAAGACTCGAAGCAGTGTTGTGACCATGGGGTCCAGCCCCAAACTATGAAGAAAACACAAAGTGTATAAATCTGAGTAAGTATATATTTACACACCTCTTTAAATAGGTTGTTATCAAAGATTTAATCAATGGGTAATATGCTCCTCATGGCTGGGAAGCATCAGTTGCCATATATTAAAAACAAAGAAAAGAGGTGTCTGCGTGGCTTCCTCCATAAGTGTCCCTTCTTTTCAGGTCATGATCCCAG
>NW_026748332.1:0-1937 GCF_022355385.1 Mustela nigripes
TTCATTTCCGTTTATTTAATCAACTTCCTCAGCTTATATACAGCAGGGTGACCAATAAGGGGTCAAGCCATGGGGAGAGCCAATGAGAGTCCTGTTACTATGCTGATTAAATTTGATACAGCCAATAACTATGTCCTCCTTTAGGCGGGCTTCACCAGAAAGTTCATTGTTTACTTGCAGCATGTTTTGCTAGCAGTGAGCCAAGCACCTTCTTGTAATGGCGGGGACTTTCCCGGCCGGAGGCAGTCCCCGACATCTCCCCCTTTTTTGTTTTATGGCAGAGATCGTGCCTGTCTTAGGTCGTCAGTAGCAGAAAACATCCTTACCCGTCATCAGACACAAGATATCGATGATCTCTGTCCTGTCTTAGGTTGGTATGTTTCTCTACTGATCTTACCGTCTGACTACCGATCTAGCATGCTTAGCCATATGTGGGGAGATGTCCCAGCCTCTATTGACATAGGGGCTTGTGCTATAGCTTGGCTCTGCTCTCGCTGCTGTGTTCTCCATTGGTGAACGTTTCTGAATAGAAGCAGAATGCCAATAAGGAGGAGGACAAGATGACCAATTGTGCCAGCCCATTTTTGGTGAACTGGAACATATTGCTGAATGTTGGAAATAGCTCTGGAAGGGAAGCTGGTTGCACACGTATACTATTTACTCAAGTTATCTCAGCCAGAAGGATTCGTGTGAAATTTTGAAAATCGTCAGACCAAGTACCCTGCAAATACTAAGAGAACTGTTGGGAGGAATTGCTGGCCTTATTAAGTTGAGAGAATTTTACAGGGGTAACACAAAGTGCAGGAAAAGGAACAATAGAACCAACACTCAGTACATCAGCTAGTGAAGAACGGGGGGAAGATAAAGGAAGAATTAGTTAAAGGTAAAGGATAGAGCCAAGCCTTCAGAATAGCCCATAATCACGTGTCGCTGTTGGGGGAATTAGGAATATCAGAGTCCCCCACGACAGTAGGAGGATCAGGGCTTCCTCTGTCCTCATCCTCGTTCTCAGGGGCCTTCCGGACCAATCTCTCTGGAATCCAAATCGGCACTTCTTTGTCCTGTGGGAAAACACAAATGGAGCCTCTGCTCCAGATTAATACAGGATCCGGGCCTTTCCATTGTCCCGTAAGGATATCCTTCCAAAGAACTAAGGGCTTGGGGTAAGAATCCATACGGGCTGAATGTCTTTCAGCTGCTGCTTGACCGTTTTTATCGAGCGTCAAAAAATTTAAAATAAATAGAATTGTATTTAGTTTGTCTTTAGGGGACCGGAATGTGTCCCCTATTCCCCTTTTGTTTTAAGAGTTTGATGGTTAAGTGGGCACGTTCCACGATGGCCTGTCCTTGAGGATTGTAGGGAATACCATGATTTAGGGTAATGTTTAGTTGAGTAAGGAAACCGTGAAATACTTGTGAGGTGTATGCAGGTCCATTGTCTGTTTTTATTGTCGAGGTTTACCCCAAGCAGCGAAGGCTTGAAGGCAGTGGGAAATAACATCTTTGGATTTTTCCCCAGCATGGATAGAGGCAAATATAACACCAGAACGTGTCCACGGAAACATGCACATATTTTAGTTTACCAAATTCAGGGATGTGAGTAACATCCATTTGCCATATACGGTTGGGTAACAGGCCTCGTGGGTTAACTCCTAAGGAGGGGGATGGCAAGAGGGTAAGAGGGTAACACAGTTTTTGCAAGAGACTACAATGTCCCTGGCTTGAGCTTTTGTTATGTTGAATTTAAGTCTGAGAGTAAGAGCATTAACATGAAATAGCTTGTGAAATTGTTTTGCTTGTTGAATATTTTCCATTAAAGTGAAGATAAATTGCTCTTTGGTTAACATATCTGCAGTGCGATTGCCTTCCATCAAGGGGCGGGGGAGAGCTGTATGTGCCCTGATATGCCCTATGTAAAAGGGTACCTTTCTGTCCCA
>NW_026748333.1:0-1937 GCF_022355385.1 Mustela nigripes
AGAGATGATGACCTAAGGCCATGGCGTGTCTGATGTGCTCAGTGTGCGGTCAGCTGTCTGGGTGTTGGTCACGAGGTCCGGGCTCAGGTTGTCAGACAGTGCATTAGTGCCCAGGTTAGACTATATATTTTGGGTGCATTCGAGTGCCGTGTAGGTTCTTATCTTAAGAACTCTTCAGGATATGAATAATGAGCGAGTCTGAGGCGCTTGTTCAGGCTTTTGTCTCTGGATTTTGTATCAGCGATGGACGTGGAATGTTGGGGAGGCCTCATGGGCCATGGACGAATCTTGCTCTCTGTGGACATGGCCTGATCCCAATTGTTTTTTGTCAATCTGTGGGAAGGGAGGACTCCTTTCAGGTTTGTTACCTCAGGTGTCCCACCAAAGCAGAGCCCTGGGGAAGAGTGAAGGGACAACCCGAACTATGGATAAAAATTGGGGCCTAGGGGCATGGCAAGCCCAATATGCTGTTTCTCCATCCAGAAACTGAGAGGCCTTACCTGAGGCCTGGGCTCAGGCTGAGGGTCACAATGTGTGTTTGTGACCAATGTGGCCCACAAGCATGGGCGGGGCCTCATGAGCCACACTGGTTTCAACGACAATGAACCAAGGACAAATTCCAACCACTAGGTTTCTTGCCATGTGGAAAAGTACTGATTTCGGCAACATTTTCAAACCTAGGCAGTGAATGGAGATAAAGTTTAGGTTCTGAAGCCTGAAAACCGAGGTTGAGAAGAGATGACGACCTAAGGCCGTGGCGGGTCCGATGAGCTCAGTGTGCGGCCAGCTGTCTGGGTGGTGCCTGGAGGTCCAGGCTCAGGCTGTGTCAGAAAGGGCATTATGACCAGGTCAGCCTATATATTTGGGGTACAGCCAAATGGCGTGCAGGTTGATCCTCATTTGGGGTTTCTGGGTAGCCCCAGAGGCCAATGTTTTTCTTCTGGAGGGCAGGCAGAGTGCTGCATTGTAGTGATGGATTCCCAAACTGGAGGGCTTGTGGGCCAGTAGTCTGAGGACGGAAGTCTGAGAACCCAAGCTAGGCCTAGGTTTCTGGGTGAGGATATGGCAGGCACAATCTACAGACCTGAATCGAGATCTCGTGCATCTGAAGTCAGGGAGAGTATCAGACGATCGCTCAGGTTGGACATTCTGTCCCTGATGGCCCCTTCTTGAAGGGGGATGGATCACGAGGCCATGGGTGTTTTCCCACGATAGGAGTTGTGGGAAGCTCCCAACTGCAAAGAATCCTCTGCAGGACAATTAAGACCTGTTGGTTGGCTCCAGGACAAGTTTCCAAGCAGGGTTCTAAGGATGAATGTCAGTGTAGCCCACCTCGTATTCCAATTGTCTCCAAGCAACAAGACAGGTTAGATCTGCTGGATCTGGGGGAGCATCAGAGGAGACTAAGTTGAAAGGGACTCTCCCGTGGATGTGTCCTAATATGATTTTGTGTAAATGGAGACCTGGAATGAAGCAGTGGCACTGGGGCCCTGAAGGGTTCTCCTAAAGAGAGGCTTGCACACAGCTCCATCGTGCAAGTTTCCCATGTGTAGATGAGATTTGTTCTGATGGTTGCATCAAGAAACAGGCATATGCTGTTATTGAAATCCAAGCCTCTGAGGAGAGATGCCTGGAAGCCAAACCAATGTTTCTGATAGGTGCCTAGGGGCCTGTTCGTTCCTTTTTACCTCACGGGCTATCAGTCTACGGGTCTGAGAGCCGGTAGGTGCTCAGCTGGGCCCAGATTGCCCCTGTTTGTCCTGGGAAGCCACAAATATTGGGATGGCCTCAGGGACTTTGGAGGTTTATCCTCGTAGTAGGGTTGTGGCCATTGGAGTGGGCACATACAATTCCCTTGTAGAGGGCAAGCACAGTCGTCAGGTTTGGCTCCAGGGGCCTGAGCCTGTAGGGTGTGTAGGCCAGGGCTGTTTGGACAG
>NW_026748334.1:0-553 GCF_022355385.1 Mustela nigripes
CTATGGAGACCTTGGAATGCGAGGTGGGCTACCCAGCCATCCATCCTTAGAAACCTGCTCTGAATCCTAGTCCTGCAGCCAACCGACAGGTTCCATTGTCCTGCAGAAGAATCTTTGCCGTTGGGAGCTTCACACAACTCCCATCGTGGGAAAACTGACATGGCCTTGTTATCCACCCCCCCTTCAATAAGGGGCCATCAGGGACAGAATGTCCAACCTGAGCGATCGTCTTATCCTCGCCCTGACTTCATATGCACGAGATCTCGTTTCAGGTCTGTAGATTGTGCCTGCCATATCCTCACCCAGAATCCTAGGCCTGGCTTGGGTTCTCAGACTTCCATTCTCAGACTATAGTCCCACAAGCCCTCCAGTTTGGCTTTCCAGAATTACAATGCAAGACTCTGCCTGCCCTCCAGAAGAAAAACATTGCCCCCCGGGGCTACCCAGAAACCCCAAATGAGGATAACCTGCACACCATTCGGCTCTACCCCAAATATATAGGCTGTCATGGGCACTAATGCCCTTTCTGACGCAGCCTGAGCCTGGACCTCCT
>NW_026748334.1:653-1937 GCF_022355385.1 Mustela nigripes
GCGGTTGCTCCCCCAGATCCAGCAGATCTAACCTGTCCTGTTGCTTGGAGACAATTGCAATGCGAGGTGGGCTACCCAGCCATCCATCCTTAGAAACCTGCTCTGAATCCTAGTCCTGCAGCCAACCGACAGGTTCCATTGTCCTGCAGAAGAATCTTTGCCGTTGGGAGCTTCACACAACTCCCATCGTGGGAAAACTGACATGGCCTTGTTATCCACCCCCCCTTCAATAAGGGGCCATCAGGGACAGAATGTCCAACCTGAGGGATCGTCTTATCCTCACCCTGACTTCATATGCACGAGATCTCGTTTCAGGTCTGTAGATTATGCCTGCCATATCCTCACCCAGAATCCTAGGCCTAGCTTGGGTTCTCAGACTTCCATTCTCAGACTATAGTCCCACAAGCCCTCCAGTTTGGCATTCCAGAATTACAATGCAGCACTCTGCCTGCCCTCCAGAAGAAAAACATTGCCCCCCGGGGCTACCCAGAAACCCCAAATGAGGATAACCTGCACACCATTCGGCTCTACCCCAAATATATAGGCTGTCTTGGGCACTAATGCCCTTTCTGACGCAGTCTGAGCCTGGACCTCCTGGCCCCACCCAGACAACTGGCCGCACACTGAGCACATCGGACCCGCCATGGCCTTAGGTCGTAATCTCTTCTCAACCTCGGTTTTCAGGCTTCAGAACCTAGACCTTTTCGCCAATCACGGCCCCGGTTTGAAAATGATGCAGAAATCAGAACTCTTTCCCCATGGCAAGAAACCTTGTCTTGGCATGTTGTCCAAGGTTCAGTGTACTTGAAACCTGTGTGTCCCATGAGCTCCGCCCATGCGTGCGGGCCACATTGGTCACAAACACACATTGTGACCCTCAGCCTGAGCCCAGTCCTCAGGTAAGGCCTCTCAGTGGCTGGATGGAGAGACAGCATATTGGGCTTGCCATGACCCTAGGCCGCAAGTTTTAAACATAGTTCGGTTTGTCTCTTCACTCTTCCCCAGGGCTCTGCTTTGGAATTCCTCTTTTGGTGATACCCCTGAGGTAACAAAGCTGAAAGGAGTCCTCCCATCTCACAGATTGTCGGAAATCAATTGGGATCGGGCAAAGTCCACAGAGAGCAAGATTCGTCCATGGCCCATGAGGCCTCACCAACATTCCACGGCCATCGCTGATACAAAATCCAGAGACAAAAGCCTGAGTACGCGCCTCAGACTCGCTCATTCTTCATATACTGAAGAGTTCTTCAGATAAGAACCTACACGGCACTCAAATGCACCCAA
>NW_026748335.1:0-1936 GCF_022355385.1 Mustela nigripes
GTCATCACCCACTGGACCCAAACCCTGACTCTGACCCACCCCCTGAAGCCCGCCCTCCACTCGACAAACAGCGGAGCCCGCGTCAGCACTGAGAGATTGGGCCTGCCATGCTCATAGGCCCTAAAGCTAACCCTAGTTTAGGTTTTCAGGCTTCGATCCCAAGAGGCCTACACCCCCAAGCCCCCCAAGCCCCCCTGATTAAGGACCCATGAGTGACAACCCATGACTCCGCGCACCATACAGGAGGAAAACTGCAAGTTTGGAGCTGTGCCAAACCCTCAGAAGGGGAGAAACCTGCATGCACTACAAAGCCACCCCCACCATCGGCGCCCCCCCCCACCCGCCCCACCCCCCTCCTCGGTCCTAAAGCCGGATTCCACTACACCAGGGGATGCACGTCCTCAAATCAGCCCTGAGGGGAACCCAACACGGCACAGGCAGATCAGGCCAACATGCCCCTAGGTCCCAACCCTAACCCTAGTTTGGGTTTTCAGGCTTCTATCCCAACAAGCCTTGCCCCCAAGCCCTCCTGATTAAGGACCCCTGACTGACAACCTGACTCCACTGGACACAGGGAAGAAACCCTCAGAGTGGGAGAAACCTGTGTGCCCCAATAAAGCCACCCCTACCATCCGCGGCCCCCCCAGTCATGAAGTCGGATTCCGCTGTGCCACAGGATGCCTGTCCTCAACTCAGCCCTGAGGGGAGACTGAGTCAGTGTCATCAGATCAGTCGTGCCATGCCCCTAGGCCCTAACTTGAACACTGCTTTGGGTGGACAGCCTTCATTCTAAGGGGCCTGGCCATCAAGCCCCATGGATTAAGAACCACTGAGCTACCCCACATGACTCCACCTGCCATGCGGTAGGGACCTGTGCTGTAGGGAGCTGCAATAAACCCTTAGCAGGGGAAAAAACTGTATGTTCCCCTAAACCCACTCCCACCAGCTGTGTACCCCCTGGCTATAAATCCAGATTCTGTCGTGCCACCGGACTCGTGCCCTCAACTCAGCCCTAAGGGAAGCCTGCCTCAGCACCATCAAATCAAATCTGCCATGCCCCTGCGACCTAACCCCAACAGTAGTTTGGGTTTTCAGTCTTCCAGCCAAAGAGGCCTGTCCCTCGAGCCCCCCAGATTAAGGACCCCTGAGCAACACCCCAGACTCAACCCCCCACATGGGAGGAAACCTTGCAGTTTCGAGCTCACGGAACCCTCAGAATGGGAGAAAACTGGATGCCGCCCTGCTGCACACCTGACCATAAAGCCGGAGTCTGCTGTAGGGCCAAACTCCTGCAACTCAGCCCTAAGGGGAGCCTGCCTCAGGGCTGGCCGATCCGACCTCTATTGCCCCTGGGCCTTAACCTAATCCTAGTTTGGGTTCTCAGGCTTCCAACTGAAGAGGCCTGGCCCCCAAACACCCGGAATAAGGATGCCAGAGGGACGACCTGGGACTCCACCCGCAACATGGAAGGAAACCTTGTGGTTTGGAGATCGTCAATCCCTCAGAGTGGGAGAAAACGGCATGCCCCCCTAAAGACACCACCACCATCTGTGGCCTACCTGGCCATAGAGCCGTATTCTTCCGAGCTGCCAACTGCATGCCCTCCACTCAGCCCTGAGGAGCCCCATCAGCACCATCAGATAGGGCCTGCCATGCCCCTAGGACCTAATGCAAAGGCTTTCATTGCAAGAGGCCAGTCCCTCAAACCCCCTGGATGAAGGACCCCTGAGGGTCACCCCAGGACACCGCCCACCAAGCAGGAGGAAACCTTGCCATTTGGAGCTCACTGAACCCTCAAAATGGGATAAAACTACATGCCCCCCTTAAGCCACCCCCACCATCGGCGGCCGACCTGGCCATAAAGCCGGATTCTACCATGGCCCTGGATGACTTCCTCCACTCGGCCCTGACCGGGCCTGCCACGGCGCCAGCAGAT
>NW_026748336.1:0-1936 GCF_022355385.1 Mustela nigripes
AAAAGTCTGAGCAAGCGCCTCACACTCGCTCTTTTGTCGTATCCCAAAGAGCTCTCCTCACGGTCTGTAGATCGGGCCTGCCATACCTACTTCCCAAACCTAAGCCGAGTTTGTGTTTTCCGACTTCTGTCCCCACATTCCTGGCCTACAGACCCTTCAGGCTGGGGCCCCTGTAGCCACACATCAGGACTGTGCCTGTCCATACCATGGGAATTCTGCCCATTCCATTGTCCACAATCGTACAAATTAGGAAAAACCTCCAGAGTCCCCAAGGACACCCCAATATTGTAGGCCGCCCAGGACAAACAAGGGTCATCTGAAACCAGCTGAGCATCTACCTCTACTCAGCATAGATGGATGTCCCCAGAGAAGAAGATTGAATCAGACAGGCCCCTAGGCCTGAATCAGATTCATTGCTTTCAGTTACAGGTATCTCTCCTCAGAGGCCTGGTTTCCAATATTAGCATATGGGGATTTCATGAGGCAGCAATCAGAACAAATTTCTTCTCCAATGGGAAAATTATCCTTTGAAGATGTCTCAAAACCTCCAGTTAGGAGAATCCTTCAAGGCCTGTGTGCCACTGCCCCATTACAAGGCCTCCATAGACACAGAAACACAATAGGACCCATCCACAGGAGAGTCCATTTCAACTGAGTGTATTCGGTTGCTCCGCGATCCAGCAGATCTAACTTGTCTTGTTGCTAAGAGACAATAGGAATGTAAGGTGGCCTACCCCGCCATCCATCCTTAAAACCCTGCTCGGAATCGATCGCCTGGAGCCAACCAACAGTTCTCAATTTTCCTGCAGAAGAATCTTTGCAGTTGGGAGCTTCTCAGAACTCCGATCGTATGAGAACCCCCATGGCCACATGAACCCGCCCCTTCATAAAGGGGCCATCAGGGACAGAATGTCCAACCTGAGCGATCATCTGATCCTCGCCCTGACTTCAGATGCACGAGATCTCGGTTCAGGTCTGTAGATTGTGCCTGCCATATCCTCACCCAGAAACCTAAGCCTAGCTTGTGTCCTCAGACTTCTGTCCACAGACTACTGGCTCACAGGCCCTCCAGTTTGGCAAACCAGAACTACAATGCAGCACTCTACCTGCCCTGCAGAAGAAATACATTGCCCTCTGGGGCTAACTAGAAACCCCAAATGAAGATCAACCTGCACGACACTTGGCTATTCCCAAAATATATAGGATGACCTGGGCAATAAAGCCCTTCCTGAAACAGCCTGAGCCTGGACCTCCTAGGCCCAACCAGACAGCTGGCTACAAACTGAGAACTTCAGACCCCCCATGGCCTTAGGTGGTTATCCCTTCCCAACCTCAGTTGTCAGGCTTCAGAACCTAGGCCTTATCTCCAATCACTGCCCAGGTTTGAAAATGATGCAGAAATCAGAACTCCTTCCCGATGGCAGGAGAACTTGTGGTTGGTTTGTTGTCCAACGTTCAGTGTAGTGGAAACCAGTGTGTCCCTTGAGGCCCCGCCATTGCTCGTGGTCCAGATAGGTAGCAAACACACATTGTGACCCTCAGCCTTAGCCCAGTCCTCAGGTAAGGCCTATCAGTGGCTGGATGAAGAGACAGCATATTGGGCTTGCCATGCACCTAGGCCCCAATATTTAGCCATAGTTCGTGTTGTCCCTTCGATCTTCCCCAGGGCTCTGCTTTGGAATTACTCTTTTGGTGGTACACCTGATGTAACAACCCTGAAAGGAGAACTCCATCCAACAGATTGACGAAAAACAATTGGGATCGGACCAAATCCACAGAGAGCAAGATTAGCCCATGGCCCATGAGGCCTCCTCGACATTCCACGGCCATCGCTGATACAAAATCCAGAGTCAAAAGTCTAAGCAAGTGCCTCAGACTCGCACTATCTTCATATCCTGAAGATGTCTTCTCATGGTTTGTAGATCGGGCCTGCCAT
>NW_026748337.1:0-1936 GCF_022355385.1 Mustela nigripes
ACAACCTGAACTATGGTTAAAAATTGGTGCCTAGGGGCATGGCAAGCCCAATATGCTGTCTCTTCATCCAGCCACTGAGAGGCCTTACTTGAGGACTGGGCTATGGCTGAGGGTCACAATGTGTGTTTGCCACCTATGTGGCCTGCGAGCAATGGCGGGGCCTCATCGGATACACAGGTATCCACTACACTGAACATTATACAACAAGCCTACCACAAGGTTTCTTGCCATCGGGAAGGAGTTCTGATTTCTGCATCATTTTCAAACATGGGCAATGATTGGAGATAAGGTCTAGGTGCTAAATCCTGAAAACCGAGGCTGGGAAGAGATAACAACCTAAGGCAATGGCTGGTCCTATGTGCTCAGTGAGCGGACAGCTGTATGGGTGGGGCCAGGAGGTCCAGGCTCAGCCTCTGTCAGAAAGGGCATTATTGCGCAGGTCGGCCTATATTTTGGGTACAGCCAAGTGGCGTGCAGGTTGATCTTCATTTGGGGTTTCTGGGTAGCCCCAGAAGGCAATGTTTTTCTTCTGGAGGGCACGCAGAGTGCTGCATTGTAATTCTGGATTGCCAAACTGGAGGGCTTGTGGGCCATTAGTCTGAGGATGGAAGTCTGAGGACACAAGCTAGGCTTAGGTTTCTGGGTGAGGACATGGCAGGCACAATCTCAGACCTGAACCGAGATCTCGTGCATCTGAAGTCAGGGTGAGGATCAGAAGATCACAGAGGTTGGACCATATGTCCCTGAGGGCCCCTTCATGAAGGGGGGAGGGATCACGAGGCCATGGGTGTTTTCTCACAATGGGAGTTGTGAGAAGCTCCCAACTTCAAAGATTCTTCTGCCTGGTAACAGTTAGACTTGGTTTTCAGGGCGAGGGTGAATGCTGGTTTCTCCTACACTGAACGTTGGACAACATGCCAACCACAAATTTTCTTGCCATGGGTAAGGAAGTTTTTTGATTTCTGCATCACTGTCATCCCTGGGCAGTGATTGTAGATAAGGTCTATGTTATGAAGCCTGAAAACTGAGGTAGGGAAGAGATGATGACCTAAGGCCATGGCGGGTCTGATGTGCTCAGTGTGTGGTCAGTTGTCTGGGTGTTGTCCCGGAGGTCCGGGCTCAGGTTGTGTCAGACAGTGCATTACTGCCCAGGTTAGACTATATAATTTGGGTACATTCGAGTGCTGTGTAGGTTTATTCTCATTTAATATGCCCGGGCAGCTCATTAGGCAATATATTTTTTCTAGAGGGCAGGCAGAGTGCTGCAATGGTGGTCCGGAATTGCCAAACTTGTGGGCGTCGGGGCCAGGAGTGTGAGGATGGAAGTCTGAGAACACAAGCTAGACTTGGGTTTCAGGGCGAGGGCACGGCATGTACCCCCTGAAGATCTGAAACATATCTCTTGCTTCTGAAGTCAGAGCGAGGATCAGACGTTGGCTCAGCTTGGATTTTCTGTTCATGACGGCCCTTTCATGAAGGGAGCGGATTCTCGAGAGCGTGGAGGTTTTCCCACGTTGGGAGTGGTGGGTTGCCCCCTCCAAGGATTCCTTCTGCGGGATAATTGAGACCTGTTGGACAGCTCCAGGACATCCCATATGGATGAGTCCAGACCAACGTTCGAGGATGGATGCCTGGGAATCCTGCCTCACATTCCAATTGTCTCCTAGCGACAAGACAGTTTAGATCTGATGGCTCTGCGGGAGCAACCGGGGTGGCTGAGTTGAAATGGACTTTCCTGAGGATGGGTCTAATGTGTGTTTGTGTCCATGAGGGCCTTGGAATGGGGCGGTGGCACCGGGACCCTGAAGTATTCTCCTCAGCTTTTGACATAGCTCCCATGCACAAGTTTACTTGTGGAGACGAGGTTTGTTATGATGGGTGCCTCAGGAAAACGCCAATGCAGGTATTGGAACCCAGGGTTTTGAGGAGACATGCC
>NW_026748338.1:0-1936 GCF_022355385.1 Mustela nigripes
GTGCCCCGGGAGACATGAGGTCAGTAAAATACACACAGCTTCGCATCCCGCTTCTGGCACCTGCTTCAAGAGCAGAGGTCTCACCTTTCCCCCAGACCAGATCCTCACCAGAAAGCCCCAGACAGCACTGCCTGTTTGCTTCCGGCTCAGAAAATCTGTAAATGAGTAACAACACTGTCTGAGCAGCTTCTGTAAAACACTGTTATTGTTCAAAAACAGCATGTCTCCAGAAATCAGTAGTAGTAATGATAATAATGATAATCCGCCTCCAGTCACTTATCCATGGGGGTGGCTGCTGACAAGGTGATTAATGGGAACTGCTTTTCTCAGACCTTTTAATTTAGATGTTAATAAATTCAATAACTTCATCTATTTATTGGACCGGATAAGATCATTTGGGAGTAACTTCTCATTTACCAGAGTGACCAGGGCAAGAAGGCTCATTGATTGTATTATGAACGCCTCGGACAGGAAACAATGAAATCACACTCTGAACTCAGTGCCCACACGGGCCTCTGAGCAGCCAGAGCCACTGCCCAGTCTGTGCACTGCCGTAGCCCTGAATTAATATTCCGTACAAACCGAACACTCGCATAGTCTGACTTCCCGTCTCAACCCAACTGCATAGACTTCTTCGTTTAATTGACTAAGCCACAGTTTGGACGCAAAGGAGAGAAGAGGCAGAAGCAGAGGGAGTGCACTGCCCACGCCGCCCAGCCCGAGAGGCAGACCCTCCCGTGTGGCCGGGAGCATTTCCTCTGGGACAGAGGAGCCTGGAGAGGAGGCCCCAGCCCCAGGTTGGGGTGTTCTTCTGCCATCCAGGGGGCTGGCTCAGCCTCAGGGCCCACAGGGCCACAGAGAGCAGCCATGAGGATGTACGCAGGTCCAGGCCTGGGTGGGGGTCGAAGCCCCAGGGCAGAGGATCCCACTCTGGGTCCTGTACCCCCTGACTCCACTGGGAGGAGAATGGAGACTCCCCTCTTGGTGCCTTCTGGGCTCTGCACCCGCATGTCCTCCCTTGGCTGGTTTTCATGTGAATCCTGTTCCGGTAATAAACCATAATTGTGAATATAAGAGCTTGAGTGAGTTCGGTGAGTCCTTCCGGTGAATCATCAAACCCACAGGCCATTTTGGGAACCTCCGAGCTCGGAACCAGTGTTGGAAGTGGGGGCTCTGTGAGCTGCCTCCTCTAAATTCCCAGTTGGCTACCTTCCATAGGAATCAGGCCCTGGTCAAATGCTCAGAAGGGCTGGAGGACAGAGGGTCAGGAGGCCCATACTAACTCACCAGACTCCAGGCAGTCTGAAAACTCCAGAAACAACAGCTGGCGTTCCCGGCTGCCCAGCAGTCCCCGGGGTCAGGTGAGCGGCCTGCAGACAGAACACACTAGAAGAACCCATGCTGGCCAGAGCGAGTGCACCTGCCGCCACACTGGAGAAGGATGTAGAATTAAACCACACCCAGCACTCTGCAAACAGATGGGTTTACAAACCAGCTTCTGGACCTCCTGATGGGGAGAGAGACAAAGTGGGGTTAACAGTGGCTCCCAGAGCCCCCTGCCCTGGAGATATCTCTGGAAACACAATTCCTAATTGCCCATCACTGATCTGTGATGCCTTCCCTGGGGAGGAGGGGTTTGAGACTCTTGAGACTGCGTTTGGAGAGCCCGCGTCTCCCTCCTCCTGGGAAGGTTGTGTGCACTGTCCACAAACCTCGGTCCATGAGCCTCAGTCCACTCAGCCACAGACACCACCCTGACATCCCATCATACCCGTAACAGCTTGGACACAACCAGTATGTTCAGGGACAAAGGCTCATGGGTCACCCTAGTCTGCGCGTTGGGATTAAGAGACATAACCATACAGCCAGACGCACAGGTGGGGCCAGAGGTGGGTGCCTCATTAGGAACCCCATTTCCAAAATCTGAAATTAAGGG
>NW_026748339.1:0-1936 GCF_022355385.1 Mustela nigripes
TTAGGGTTAGTGGTTACTGTTGGGGTTAGCCCCGCTCCTGGGTATGGACCCATCCCTTCAAGGTCTCAGGATAAACCCTGTGCAGAAGGGTGTAGACCCTACAGCCGATCTCACGTAACCAGCCTTAAACTGGGGTGTGAACATGACTTGACCACCAGACCTCTAAGCCCTCATCAGCCTGATCTTGCTTGGGGCATCTCCACCCACGATGGCATGGCCAGCTCCTCTTTACACTCAGACTCACAAACACCCAGAGGCACACACACGCGCACACACACACACACACACACACATAGATGGGGTGGAGACCTAGGGCTTCACCTGTGGATCAGATGGTATGGGAGTCTCTGACTGTGAGCCCCATGTTGTCACCTTTTGATTTTATTAGCCAAAGGGCCTGAGGCGTTGGGAAACCTGATATGACCTGCCAGGGAATGGACCTGTCTGGCAGGCGAGCTCTCTTCTCCATGCATCCTCTGGGCTTCAGTCCAGCAGAAGAACATGACGCTTTCTTTAGGATATGCCTAGAAATGAGCTTGGCAGTCGGATTTTCTCTGTGAAGGGGTGCCTGGATACTTGGGTTCCAATTCCGTTGGGCTCTGTCATCAGGGAAGTGAGGTCACCACTGCCTGTGGGCTCCTTACCGAACTTCCTTCTCCAGCAGAGCTCCCTGAGCCACCGGTCCCCAAGCTGGTCAAGGCTCACACTCCACTCAATGCATTGCCCATCCAGTGACCCCCATATAGCCGCCCCAAACCCCTGGGAGGCCTGGGTGCAGCTGTTGTCCCCTCTGGAGGGAACAGAGCTGGGTTTAGACCAGGTTAGTGTTAGGGTTAGGGTTAAGAAAGACTTAGGGTGATGGTTAGGGTTAGTCGTCTTTGGGGTCAGGGTTAGCGTTAGGCTTAGGGTAGGGGTCAGGGTTAGGTTTAGGTTCATGGTTAGGTTTAGGGTCAGGCTCACAGTAGGGTCACTGTTAGCGTTATGGTCAGATTCAGTGTCAGGGTCAGTGTTAGGGTAACGGTTAGGTTTAGGGTCAGGCAGGGTCATGGTCAGATTTAGGTTCAGGTTCAAGTTCAAGGTGATGGTTAGAGTTACCATTAGGTTTAGGGTTAGCGTCAGGCTCACAGTCACGGTCAGGGTTAGGGTTAGGGACAGGGTTAGGTCAGTGTCAGGGTTAGGATTAGGGTCAGGGTCATGGTCTTGGTTATGTATAACTCATGGTTACGGTAATATCAATGTTAGGTTTAGGTTCAGGATCCACATCATGGTGAGTGTCAAGCTTAGGTATAATTTTAGGGTTCCGGTCAGGATCACAGCCAGGGTCAGGGTCAGGGCTTAGTTTCAGGTTTGGAGCAGGCTCACAGTCGGTGTCAGGGTCAGAGTTAGTGGTTACTCTTAAGGTGAGCCCGGCTCCTGGGTCATGTACCCATCCCTTCAGTGTCACACGAAAAACTCTGGGCAGAAGGGTGTAGACCCTCCATGTGACCCACCTAACCAGCCTCAAACTGGGCTATGAACATGACTTGCCCACCAGACATCTAACCCCTCATCAGCCTGATCCTGCTTGGGGCATCTCCACCCACGATGCAATGGCCAGGTCCTCTTTACATAAAGATACACAGACACCCAGAGGCGCGCACGCACACACACACACACACACACACACACACACACACACACATACACATACACACACACAGAGAGACGGGGAGGAGACCTTGTCTACACCGTTAGATCAGAAGGTGTGGGACTCTCTGACTCTGAGTTCCCTGGTGTCACCTTTTGATTTTATTAGTGAAAGGGCCAGAGGCGTAGGGGAATCCTGATATGACCTGCCAGGGAGGGGACGTGTCTGGCGGGCGAGCTCTCTTCTCCCTGCATCCTCTCGGCTTCAGTACAGCAGAAGAACATGACGCTTTCTTTAGGATGTGCTTTG
>NW_026748340.1:0-1936 GCF_022355385.1 Mustela nigripes
ATTGACCACTTTCTGAAAGGTTGGACGTGTAGAGAAGTGAATCCAAACAACAGAAAGATAGACCATTGGGGGAGGAGCCATCTCCTGGGAAGCAGCAGAGCAGCAGAGCACAAAATCAGAAATTTTAAATGTCTGCTCCACTGAGGGACATTGCTCCAGAGGCTAATCGCACTACTGGGTATTTACCTTAAAGATACAAATGTAGTGATCCGAAGCGGTACGTGCACCTGAATGTTTATAGGGGCAATGTCCACAATAGCCAAACTATGGAAAGAACCTAGATGTCCATCAACAGATGAATGGATAAAAAGAAGTGGTATATGTACACAATGGAATATTATGGAATACTATGTAGTCATCAAAAGAAATGAAATCTTGCCATTGGCAAAGACATGGATGGAACTAGAGGGTATTATGCTGAATGAAATAAGTCAAAGAAAGATAATTATCTTATGATCTCCCTGATATGAGGAATTTGAGAGGCAGAATGTGGGGTTTGGGGAGTGAGGAAGGAATAAATGAAACAACATGAGATCAGGAGGGAGACAAAACATAAGAGACTCTTAATTTTACAAAACAGACTGAGGGTTACTGGGGGGAGGTGGGGTATGGAGAGGGTGGTTGGGTTATGGACATTAGGGAGGGCATGTGCTATGGTGAGTGCTGTGAAGTGTGTAAGTCTGACAATTCACAGACCTGTACCCCTATGGCAAATAATACTTTATATGTTAATTTAAAAAAGTTATCTTACCTATAAAATAGAAATAATTATCATTTACCATATAATGTTGTAGCAATTTTTTAAAAAGATATAAAACACCATACTAGGTACTTAGGCATCCCTACATTCCTTATAATAGTATCAACATACTTAAAACTAATGCACACTCAATGTCTCCATACTGTGTTTCCTTATCCATGCATGTCATTATCAATAAATGCATGGTTTTCTCATATTTCAGTGTGAAATCCATGGTAATTACAAATATTCTATATTAAATGTGGCAGAATGACAAGAGAAAAAGTGTAAAGTCTTTCATTCATTTATTCATGTGCTCATCCTCCCATCCATTTGTACAAGTATTAATTAACATTTGTCAATCATCACCTTATACTTTGGAAATCAAAGAAGTTGAATCATCTCTGTCTTCATGAAAGTTATAAAGTTTTTTGATTTTACCCTGTGTTAAAGGTTTAAGATAAGTTCAAAGATGCCAGAAATTTCAGGCATAGAATAAAAAAATAAAGTGGAATAGAAATACAGAATGGAAGATTTTCTCAAAGCCTTTAAAATTTCATTACACTAAAAATAGAATAGCAGATAGTTGTTTATAAGTTTAACAACAATGTAATATGGTTCCAAGGATATAACACGGAAATTACAAAACTGCTGTCCATAAAGAATTCATCATCATAGAATGAAGAAAGAAATTAAGCAAACAAAAATTTGAAATCTAGCTGATGAATGCTATTACTTATAAATTTATGTCCCATGTGTTGACATAAAGAAAATACAAATAAGGATCATTTAGTAAATTCTACTAAAATGAAAGATACATCTTTTTTAAAGTTATATTTTTAAAGATTTTTTATTTCAACTAACTTTCTATACTGTTGTTGTCATATACTTTTTTAGTATAACTACAAACAAGACTGCATTTCTGTTATATTTAGTGCTTCAAAAATGGTAGACTATATCTATGAAAAAAAAAACTAAAGAAGGAACACATATTTACCTCCCATAAACAATGAAAAAAATTTCTTTGATTTAGAAAATATAATAATCTCTCCTGTCCAGTTTAACCTTTGTTTATGTGATGAAATGGCTGAATGCTCTATTAGCTTTTCTCAAAATTTTCATTCTTTTGTGTCATTTTAGTAATGCTCTACAATTACTTATGCATAGGAAGACAAAAGAAGCAAATGAATACTGATA
>NW_026748341.1:0-1936 GCF_022355385.1 Mustela nigripes
AAAAGAAATAAAATCTTGCCATTTGCGACAACATGGATGGAACTAGATAGTGTCATGCTTAGCGAAATAAGTCAAGCGGAGAAAGACAACTATCATATTATCTCCCTGATATGAGGAAGTGGTGATGCAACATGGGGGTTTAAGTGGCTAGTAGAAGAATAAATGAAACAAGATGGGAATGGGAGGGAGACAAACCATAAATGACTCTTAATCTCACAAAACAAACTGAGGGTTGCTGGGGGGAGGGGTTTTGGGAGAAAGGGGTGGGATTATGGACATTGGGGAGAGTATGTGCTTTGGTGAGTGTTGTGAAGTGTGTAAATGTGGTGATTCACAGACCTGTACCCCTGGGGACTAAAAATATATGTTTATACAAAATAAAAAATTTAAGAATAAAAAAAAGAAGTGAATATCAACAGCTATATGCCAATAAGCTTAGCAACCTAGATGAAATGGATGCATTCCTGGAAAACTATAAACTCCCAATATTGAACCAGGAAGAAATCGACAACCTGAATAGACCGATATCTAGTAATGAGGTTCAAGCGGAGATCAAAAACCTCCCAAAAAACAAGAGACCAGGATCTGATGGATTCCCTGGGGAATTCTAACAAAATTTCCAAGAAGAAATAACACCTATTCTTCTGACTGAACGTGTTTCAAAAAACTGACCAGAAGGAAAATTTCCAGACTCTATCTATGGTGGATAATCTTTTTAATGTGCTGTTGGATCCTGTTTGCTAGGATCTTGTTGGGAATCTTTGCTTCCATATTCATCAGTGTTATTGGTCTGAAACTCTCCTTTTTGGTAGGCTCTTTGCCTGGTTTGGGGGTAAGGATAATGCTGGCTTCATAGAAAGAGTCTGGAAGTTTTCTTTCTGCCTCAATTTTTTGAAACAGCATCAGGAAAGTAGGTGTTATTTCTTCTTGGAAAGTTTGGTAGAATTCCCCAAAGAATCCATCATGTCCTGGACTCTTGTTTTTTTGGGAAGTTTTTGATCACCACTTCCATCTTGTTTCTAGATATCAATCTATTCAAGGTGTCAATTTCTTCCTGGTTCAATTTTGGGAGTTTATAGTTTTCCAGGAATGCATCCATTTCATTTAGGTTGCTTAGCTTATTGGCATATAACTGTTGATATTCACTTCTGATGATTGTTTCTACTTCCTTGCTGTTCATTGTGATCTCTCCCTTTTCATTCATAATTTTATGAATTTGGGGTTTCTCTCTTTTCTTTTGGATTCGTGTGGCCAGTGGATTATCGATCTTATTGGTTCTTTCAAAAAACCAGCTTCTAGTTTCATTGATACGTTCTACTGTATCTCTGGTTTCTACCTCATTGATCTCAGCTCTAATCTTGATTATTTCCCTTTTTATGTGTGGAGTTGTTTTGATTTGTTGTTGATTCTCCAATTCTATAAGGTGTAGAGACAGCTGGTGTGTTCTCGATTTTTCAATTTTTTTGAGGGAGGCTTGGATGGCTATGTATTTCCCCGTTACGACTGCCTTTGATATATTCCATAGGTTTTGGACTGACGTGTCTTCATTGTCATTGGTATCCATGAATTGTTTCAGTTCTTCTTTGATCTCCTGGTTGATCCAAGCATTCTTAAGGAAGGTGGTCTTTAGCTTCCAGGTGTTTGAGTTCCTTCTGAACTTTTCCTTGTGATTGAGCTCCAGTTTCAAAAGATTGTGATCTGAGAATATGCAGGGAATCATCTCAGTCTTTTGGTATCGGTTTAGTCCTGATATGTGACCCAGTATGTGGTCTATTCTTATTTTTTTTTTTCTTGATTTTTTTTTTCTCTTTTTTTTTTTTAATTTTTTATTTTTTATAAACATATATTTTTATCCCCAGGGGTACAGGTCTGTGAATCACCAGGTTTACACACTTCACAGCACTCACCAAATCACATACCCTCCCCAATGTCCATA
>NW_026748342.1:0-1936 GCF_022355385.1 Mustela nigripes
TATTAACTGTTTCCTTTGCTGTGCAAAAGCTTTTGATCTTGATGAAATCCCAATAGTTCATTTTTTGCCCTTGCTTCCCTTGCCTTTGGCGTTGTTCCTAGGAAGATGTTGCTGCGGCAGAGGTCGAAGAGGTTGCTGCCTGTGTTCTCCTCAAGGATTTTGATGGATTCCTTTCACACATTGAGGTCCTTCATTCATTTTGAGTCTATTGTTGTGTGTGGTGTAAGGAAATGGTCCAATTTCATTTTTCTGCATGTGGCTTTCCAATTTTCCCTGCACCATTTACTGAAGAGGCTGTCTTTTTTCCATTGGACATTCTTTCCTGCTTTGTCGAAGATGAGTTGACCATAGAGTTGAGGGTCTATTTCTGGGCTCTCTATTCTGTTCCATTGATCTATGGGTCTGTTTTTGTGCCAGTACCATGCCACCCTGAACGCGCCCGATCTCGTCTGAGTTTCTTATGATTTGTCTCCCTCCCAGTATACCAATATCTGAACATATGACACTTTTTCCCCTTTGTGTGATTTCAAATGAACTAGATGTAATGCCCACTAATACATAGCTAGAATTCAACCTGCTTCTTAAGTCATAGACCCAAATACCTAACTGACTACTGGAAATGTCCACCCCAATATGCTATGATATAGGAACATATCTCCTATATGTTCCAGACTGAATATATGTTCTAAACTAAATGTTCTATGTGTAGTTCAAATATGTTCTTTATCTTCAATTTCATACCAAGTAAAATGATATTTGCCAATAGAAACATTTATATTTATGTGCCATGAATTCAGGACAGAAAAGGCTTAGGGTCAATGAAGGCTTAATTGTGGTTCTGAGGGCATTTTTCCCTTTCTACCCAAAAAAATGTCATTTGATCCAAGTGGAGCAGTGGAGATCATTCATTCTTCTCGATTTATTGCATGAAGTAGTCACTGAGGGGTAGCCAACCTTCCCTGGACTGACTACACATTCCAGGCTTCCTTATCATTAAGTATTGTCCTGTCATTTTTTATCGTGGATTTGTAAGAAGCATGTGTGCTTTCTGTAGTATTATTTTCTCTTTCCACCAGATGCATATAAATGACTCTGGAAATAAAGATAACTCTTAATATCAACATTGTGTTCTTCATTATTAACAATACTATGTTTCTCTACTAGTGTTTTCAATTGATAGCATATTAAAAAAATAACTGTGTGATTCCCATAGAAATTTGATAGCTAAGGTCATCTTCCTACTCTTGATTTTATTCTATTATAAATCAGATGCACATCCAGGCTTAGGTTCTCTCTATTGCCTCAGAGAATCTCTGCCAGCAATGCATCCTGAGTATCTCTCTTCATTTTATGTAACCTCTAAAGCAGTCTCTTAATTTTTATGACAGTTTTTGTCCATGAGGTTTGGCTTGGTATTTCAGTTGGTTCTTACTTCCCAGTAAATCAGGAATTCAATTCAACTTTGTACATTCTCTACAGATGCCCCACTCAGCCCTATTCCAGTTTTTAAATCCTGATATTCAAGGGCCCTTCAAAGCCCCAGAAACTTTTTATCAAGTGTTTCAAGCCATATCATTATTATGTTATATTTAATTAACCAGTTTTTATATCCCTAAGTGCCTTACTATATGAATATCTACCATTTATTAAGCAATAGCTATGACCCACACATCACTATGATTTACAAACATTGACTTATTGTATCCTCACACAATCTCTGTAAGAAAGATATCATCATTATTCTCACTTTTATTTTTTTTTTTTTATTTTTTTTATTTTTTTATTTTATTTTATTTTTTTTTATTTATTTTTTTATTTTTTTATTTTTTTATAAACATATATTTTTATCCCCAGGGGTACAGGTCTGTGAATCACCAGGTTTACACACTTCACAGCACTCACCAAATCACATACCCTCCCCAATGTCCATAATCCC
>NW_026748343.1:0-1935 GCF_022355385.1 Mustela nigripes
GCCCATTCCAATGGCCACAACCCTACTAAGAGTATAAACCTCCAAAATTCCTGAGGCCTTCCCAATAGTTGTGGCTTCCCATGAAAAACAGAGGCAATCTGAGCCCATCTGAGCACCTACATGCACTCAGACCCGTAGACTGATATCCCCAGAGGTAATAAGGAAGGAACAGGCCCCTAGGTACCTATCGGATCCATTGCATTGGTTTCCAGGCATCTCTCCTCAGAGGCCTGGATTTCAATAACAGCATATGGCTGTTTCTTGACTCACCCATCAGAACAAATCTCATCTACACATGGGAAACTTGCACGATGGAGCTGTGTGAAAGCCTCTCTTTCAGAGAACCCTTCAGGGCCCCAGTGCCACTGCTTCATTCCAAGGTCTCCATAGACACAAAATCATATTAGGATAAATCCACGGGAGAGTCCATTTCAACTCAGCCTCCTCGGTTGCTCCCCCAGATCCAGCAGAACTAACCTGTCTCGTTGCATGGAGACAATTGGAATGCGAGGTGGCCTACCCCGCCATCCATCCTTAGAACCCTGCTAGTAATCGTTAGCCTGGAGCCAACCAACAGGTCTCAATTGTCCTGCAGAAGAATCTTTGAAGTTGGGAGCTTCTCAGAATTCCCATCGTGGGAAAACACCCATGGCCTCGTGATACACCCCCCTTTCAAGAAGGGGCCATGAGGAACACACTGTCCAACCTGAGTGATCGTCTTATCCTCGCCCTGACTTCAGACGAACGAGATCTCGATTCAGGTCTGTAGATTGTGCCTGCCATATCCTCACCCAGAAACCTAGGCCTAGCTTGGTTTCTCAGACTTCCGTCCTCAGACTACTGTCCCACAACCCCTCCAGTTTGGCAATCCAGAACTACAATGCAGCACTCTCCCTGCCCTCCAGAAGAACAACATTGCCCTCTGGGGCTACCCAGAAACCCCAAATGAGGATCAACGGAGCTCACCATTCGGCTGTACCCCAAATATATAGGCTGACCGTGGCACTAATGCCCTTTCTGACACAGCCTGATCCTGGACCTCCTGGCCGCACCCAGACAGCTGGCCTCACACTGAGCATATCGGACCCCTCATGGCCTTAGGTCGTCATCTCTTCTCAACCTCGGTTTTCAAGCTCCAGAACCTAGACCTTATCTCCAATCACGGCCCGGGTTTGAAAATGATGCATAAATCCAAACTCTTTCCCCATGGCAAGAAACCTTTTGGTTGACATGTTTTCCAAGGTTCAGTGTAGTTAAAACCAGTGTGGCCCATAAGGCCCCGCCCATGCTTGAGGACCACATGGTCAGAAACACACATTGTGACCCTCAGCCTGTTCCCAGACCTCAGGTAAGGCCTCTCAGTGGCTGGATGGAGAGACAGCATATTGGGCTTGCCATGCCTCTAGGCCCCAATATTTAACCATAGTTCGGGTTGTCCCTTCACTCTTCCCCAGGGCTCTGCTTTGGAATACCTTTTTTGGTGGGACACCTGAGGTAACAAACCTGAAAGGAGTCCTGCCATTCCACAGATGGACGAAAAACAATTGGGATCGTGCCAAGCCCCAGATAGCAAGATTCTTCCATGGCCCATAAGGCCTCCCCAACATTCCTCGGTCATCGCTGTTACAAAACCCAGGCACAAAAGCCTGAGCACGCGCCTCAGACTCTCTCTTTCTTCATATCCTGAAGAGTTCTTTAGATAAGAACCTACATGGCACAAGAAGGCACCCAAAATATATAGTCTAACCTGGGCACTAATGCACTGTCTGACAACCTGAGCCGGACCTCGTGACCAACACCGAGACACCTGACCGCACATTGAGCACATCAGACCCGCCATGGCCTTAGGTCATCATCTCTTCCCTACCTCAGTTTTCAAGCTTCAGAACGTAGACCTTATCTCCAATCATTGCCCAGGGGTGACTGTGATGCAGA
>NW_026748344.1:0-1935 GCF_022355385.1 Mustela nigripes
GGCCTTTGGTCATCATCTCTTTACTACCTTACTTTTCAGGCTTCAAATGCCCAGCGGTGTCTGTGATGCAGAAATCAGAACTCTTCCTTACCCATGGCAAGAAAGCTTGTGGTTGGCATGTTGTCCAACGTTCAGTGTAGGAGAAACCAGCATTCACCCTGAGGCCCCGCCCATTCTTGAGTGCGAGGAGGGCATAAACACGCATTGTGACCCTCAGCGTGAGTCCTGACCTCTAGTACGTCCTCTTAGTGGCTAGACCATTAGATGCCATAATGGCTTGACATGACCCTAGGCCCCAAATTTAAACCAGATTTCTGGTTATCCAATCGACCCTCCCCAGGGCTCTACTCTGGAATCACTCATTTGGTGGGGTTTGAAAAACAAAACAAAACAAAACAACAACAACAACAACAAAAACGGACTTCTTGCATCCCACAGAATGACCCCAAACTCTTTGGACGGGGCCAAACCCGCAGAGAGTAAGACTCGTCCATTTCCCATGAAGTCACCCTGATATTTCATGACCATGAACGGCACGATATCCAGAGATAAAAACTTGAGCAAGAGCCTCACACTCGCCCTTTTTTCACACCGCGAAGAGTTCTCCTCATGGTCTGTAGATCAGTCCTGCCATACCTATGACCCGAAACATAAGCCGAGTTTCTGTTTTCAGACAACTGTCCAAAGAGCCCAGGCCTACACACCCTACAGGCTCAGGCCCCTGGAGCCAACCTGAGGACTGTACTTGCCCTCTCCAAGAGAATTCTGTGTGCCCATTCCAATGTCCACAACCCTACTAATAGAATAAACCTCCAAAGTCCCTGAGGCCATCCCAATAGTGGTGGCTTCCCAGGACAAACAGGAGCAATCTGAGCCCATCTGAGAACCTACCTGCACTCAGACTCGTAGACTGATATCCCCAGAGGTAAAAAGGAATGAAAAGGCCCCTAGGCCCTAATCGGATCCATTGCTTTGGTTTCCAGGCATCTTCCTCAGAGGCCTGGATTTCAGTACCAGCATATGGCTGTTTCTTGACTCACCCATCAGAACAAATATCATCTACACATGGGAAACTTGCACGTGGGAGTTGTTTCAAAGCCTCTTTTTAGGAGTACCCTTCATGACTCCAGTGCCACCGCTTCATTCCAAGGTCTTCATAGACACAAAATCATACTAGGACACATGCACAGGAGAGTCCTATTCAACTCAGCATATTCGGTTGCTCCGCGATATCCAGCAGATCTAACTTGTCTTGTTGCTAGGAGACAATCGGAATGCGAGGTGGCCTACCCCGCCATCCATCCTTAGAACCCTGCTCAGAATCATTGTCCTGTAGCCAACCAACAGGGCTCAATTTTTCTGCAGAAAAATCTTTGCAGTTGGGAGCTTCTCACAACCCGCATCGTGAGAAACCCCAAGGCCTCGTGACACTCCCTCCTTCATGAAGGGGCCATCAGGAACATAAGGTCCAAACAGAGAAATAGTCTGATCTTCACCGTGACTTCAGATGCACGAGATCTCGATGCAGGTCTGTATATGGTGCCTGCCATGTCCTCACCCAGAAACCGAAGCCTAGTTTGTGTCCTCAGACTTCCGTTCTTGGAAAACGGCCCACAATCCCTCCAGTTTGGCAATCCAGAATTACAATGCAGCACTCTGCTTGCCCTCCAGAAGAAAAACATTGCCCTCTGGGGCTACCCAGAAACCCCAAATGAAGATCAACCTGCACGCCACTTCGCTGTACCCAAAATATATAGGCTGACCTGGGCAATAATGCACTTTCAGACACAGCCTGAGCCTGGACCTCCTGGTCCCACCCAGACAGCTTGCCGCTCACTGAGCACATAGGACCAGCCATTGCCTTAGGTCGTTATCTCTTCCCAACCTCGGTTTCCAGGATTCAGATCCTAGACCTTATCTCCAATCACTGCCCAG
>NW_026748345.1:0-1934 GCF_022355385.1 Mustela nigripes
ATTTATGTTTGTGCAATGGGACTGATATTTTGAAAATATTAAGAGGATGTATTTTCATTCCCTAATAATCATGCTCCCTGCAGTCTGGCCTGTCCCCAGGGCCAAGGAACGCAGCCCCAGGAAGGCCAAGAGAGGGAAGGAGGTCTCGAGATGAAGGCACCACCTGTCACGACAGCCAGGGGAGTGGACAGGTCTCCTTGCTGGGGAAGGGCCCTGAGGAGACACGGCTGAGGGCACTACCACCTTGCATCTGTCGGAGACCCTGGTCCCTTGGCATTGCCAGCTCACGTCGGCCACGGAAGGGAAATGCTGCAGTGATGGTGGGGCTCTCGGCTGCCATGCGGCGTAAAGGGAGCCAACGCGGCCACATAAGGCAGCTGAGGGCGGCGGGCCAGGGAGTCCAGGGTGTGCAGGGAGAGGAGACAGGCTGGGGATGGGCAGGAGCACAAGGCTGAGACTCCGGGTAGGGCAGTAGCAGGCAGCTTTGACGGGGGACCTCACACACACTCCCAAGCGTTCACCAGTGACAGACTCACGCCCATGATGCCAGCAGGACGCCTGGTGGCCACGGGGCAGAGCCTCTGGGAAGAGGAGCTCCAACGCAGCTTACTGTGCCTGCCACCCTGAGGACATCTGGGTTTCCTCCCCAGATGACTCACCAGCACTTGGAGTGCAGGGTTGGAACGCCACCTCCACGTGATGAAGCGAAGAGGCAGCGATGGGCCGCAGCAGAGCCCTGTGGCACAGTGGGACTGCACACGCCGTTCTCATCACGGCGCACCTGCCCCCAGGTCAGCACAGTCCCCGGCATCAGTCCTCCCTCTACCCAGTTGAGATGGGCCTGTGAAGTCCTCTGCCTTCATTCTATCGCGGGGAAGGAGCCTGAGTGCCTGCTTCCGTTGGTCATCCCCGACCAGGCCGGGGCTGAAAGCTGCTGTTCTAAGTTCCCTCTCTCCTATCTTCCCCACCCTCCCACATGCCGGATTTTATTAAAAAAAAAAAAATCAATAAACAAATTCCCAAAATAAGAGGATTCCTAAATAATACTATCAATGGATCAAATGGAGCCATGAAAGAAAATTCAGAGCAGACATGACTCTAATAGAAACATGTTCACAAGAAACATGTTCACAGTGATGATGAGATGAATTTTGCAGGTTACAAAGGTTCTACAGATTTCTAGAGGAAACAACTCAAAATGTACATGAAGCTTTGTCGACGTGTGCATTTTCCTGTGAACTACAGGTTGAGCTTGTCCCGATTTCACCAAGGAAAGAAGAGCAAGCGTCCTTCCTGACTGTGGGACCCGGCCGCACTCTGGCCACTCTGTGGGGGGCACAGGGTCCTTGATGGCAGGGGGCAGCCCCCACGCATGCAGGAAGAGGCAGATGGGGGTTCCAGGCCAGCGTCAGGACACGAGGAGTGTGCCTTCTCCTGGCCTGGTACCCAGGCTGGGACCCCTGTGTGACTGTCCCAGGGAGCTGGCTATACACATAAAGACTCCGTGAGATCCTATGTTAACACGCCTGCTACTCATTTGGAAGCTCCTGTTTGCCGGAACTGTGTCTTCTTGAGGGGTGAGTTGTGGTCTGGCTCTGAGGAAGCACCAGACAGAGGCTGGTTCCCAGCCGCTGCCACCCTTCTCTTTGGCCACAGAGGCAACCTTTCCCCCCAAGATGGATTGGAGTCGGGGTGGGATTGGGATGGGGACAGGGTGGGAAGGGACGGGATGGGGTCAAAAATGGGTCAGGATGGGGTCAGGAAAGGTTCGGGATGGGGTCAGGACGGGGTTGGGACGGGGTCAGGATGGGATGGGGTCACAATGGGGTCGGGACACAGCAGGTGTAGTGTCATCTGTCATCAGTAATGAGAGTTCTTCTAAAAATTTTAAGGAGCTCTGCCATTTTCTTCTGCTCCTGGATGTGACAACGGCA
>NW_026748346.1:0-1934 GCF_022355385.1 Mustela nigripes
GGTGTGTTTTGATGGGTAGACTCCAAGTTACTCCCACAGCTGCAAGAGAGTCTAGGAATTTAAGTTTTGTTTCATTTTGTTTTTTGGGGGATTTTGTTTTTTGTTTGATTGGTTTTCAATTCTGTCTTGGGAAAGGTAGGTCTTCTACTGCAGAAAGTTACCCAAATGTAATGAGGATTTTCAGTGATGTAGCCACCACTCACAGAGAGGTCCAATGCAGCAGCTTTTTAGCATTTTAAATGGGAAAGTAACATGACTTACGCTTTTAAATCCTAAAAACACTCGGACATCTGATTGGATTCCTTATCGGAAGGTGGCAAGAGTGATAACAGGGAGACTTAGCAAGGGGCCTGTTACAGTTGTGCAGGAGAGATAGGAGACATGAAGGGGATTTGGACAAGGGTGTGGCCACAGGGATGGAGAGAGTTGGGCCAATTCTGGTTCCATGCAGCAGTGGAAACCACTGCCAATGGGATGCATTGGGGAAGGGAAGCTGCGAACAAGGTGCAGGTCACCTCATTTCATTGTGGTATGTTCTGTATTATCATACAGACAGAGTGCCCCTTTTATTAACTAAGTTTTCCACTCCTGGTAAGATGTCTAGGAAAACAACAGAAGATCAAAGACCCCAAGTTATCAAATTGGTCATTGAATGTCACCTAAGATATAAAGTACCATAATGAGGGTATAGTACTCCACTTTTTTTTTTTTTTTTTTCCAGTGTGGTTTTCATAGTCCTGGTCATGGATGATGGCTACATGTTAATTAGATGGAGTGTCTACACAATGCAGATTAACAATATATTAACACTGTTCTTTGTCTTTTTCTTTTCTTATATTACTTTTTTCCTTTGCTAAGATCACATCAGGCATCCAGGTCAAACTGCAGGGCTTTCTATTTCAGGTGGCTTTTATCTCCTTAAGAAGCTAAGAGCCTTGGGGTTCTTCACTGGCTCAGATGATAGAGCATGTGACTCTTGATCTCAGGGTTGTGAGTTTGAACCCCATGATGAGTGTAAGACAAATATTATCAACTCTTTTATTACTAACCTGAGGATGAATCTATATAACCTGATCTAGCCATAGCTAAGAAGAATGGGAAAGTTTCAAGAATTTTCAAGAAGGATTGAGAGATTGAAAACCCTCCATAAGGAAGAGGAATTATTTGAAGAGATCCAATTAGGAATAGTAGAGGAAACTGAGTGAGGAGATAATTTGAGCTGAACATCAAAAAACCAATTCCTTCAATAAGTGTCACCTAATGGTGAAAGACCAAACTTTGGAGTCTCTCCAAATAGGTCTGGTCATCACACTCTGTAAGACAGCCAGAACCTGACCTTGCCAGTCCTTGGTCCACATAGGGAGGAAGTCCTTTGTCTCCAAGGCTACTTTGTCCAGTAGCCATTATTAGATGTGACATGAATTTCAAAGGCATCTAGAGGAATTGCACAGGGCACCCAGAAATGTGAAGACACCTCTCATACCTCTCTTGCTACTTGACAGTAGAGGTGAAACACAAGATGGCTGGTGATCTCCCCCAGGAAAAAACCCTTTATCATAACAACAACCTATTTTGAAAGAAATTATTTACATTATGACCATAATTTATTGATATGAGACCTAACAACTTCATTCTAAACAGTGGCTGGCTGACTGGTGGAATGTCTTTATTAACCAGGATATGGGTGGCCCCTATGATGTACACTCAGTGAGGATCATTATTTACCATACCAAAAAAATAATTTGACACCTTAGGAAGAGAAGACGACATTTGAAACAGTATGCTTGTATTTCATGCCTTGAAATTTTATATCTGATTCTAGGAACTTTATAGTTCTCATGTGTTTTAGCTTTTGTGGTTAGACTCAAACAAAAGAAAAAAAAAACCTTGCAAACTGTGTGAAAGAATCCATTATTCTTTCTGACTTTTTTTTT
>NW_026748347.1:0-1934 GCF_022355385.1 Mustela nigripes
GCCTGGATTTCAATACCCGAATATGGCTGTTTCTTGACTCACCCATCAGAACAAATCTCCTCTACACATGGGAAACTGGCACATTGGAGCTTGGTCAAAGCTTCTCTTTAGGAGAACCCTTCAGGGCCCCAGTGCCAACGCTTCATTCCAAGGTCTTCATAGACACAAAACACATAAGGACCCATCCACAGGAGAGTCCATTTCAACTCAACCTCTTCGGTTGTCCCCCATATCCAGCAGATCTAACATGTCTTGTTGCTAGGAGACAATTGGAATGCGAGGTGGGCTTCCCATCCATCCATCCTTAGAACCCTGCTTGGAATCATTGGCCTGGAGCCAACCAACAGGTCTCAATTGTCCTGCAGAAGAATCTTTGCAGTTGGGAGCTTCTCACAACTTCCATCTTGGGATACCCCCATGGCCTCGTGATCCCCCCCTTCATGAAGGATCCATCAGGGACAGAACCTCCAACCTGAGCGATCGTCTGATCTTCGCCCTGACTTCAGATACACGAGATCTCGAGTCAGGCTGTAGATTGTGCCTTCCATGTCCTCACAAAGAAACCTAACCCTAGCTTGTGTTCTCAGACTTCAGTCCTCAGACTACGGGCCCACAAGCCCTCCATTTTGGCAATCCAGAACTACAATGCAACACTCTGCCTGCCCTCCAGAAGAAAAACATTGCCCACTGGGCCTATCCAGAAACCCCAAATGAGGATCCACTTGGCTGTATCCCAAATATATAGGCTGACCTGGGCACTGACGCCCTTGCAGACACAACCTGAGCCTGGACCTCCTGGCCCCACCCCGACATCTGGCCACACTCTGAGCACATCGGACCCTCCATGGCCTTAGGGCGTCATCTCATCTCAACCTCGATTCTCAGGCTTCAGAACCTATAACGTATCTCAAACCACTGCCCATGGTTGAAAATGATGCAGAAATCAGAACTCCATTGCCATGGCAAGAAACCTTGTGGTTGCCATTTAGTCCAACGTTCAGTGTAGTTGAAACCAGAGTGGCCCATGAGTCCCCGCCCATTATCGCGGGCCACATTGGTCACAAACACACATTGTGACCCTCAGCCTGAGCCCAGTCCTCAAGTAATGCCTCTCAGTGGCTGGACCCTGAGCCCGCATATGGGGCCTGCCATGCCTCTGGCCCCAATTTTTAACCATAGTTCGCTTTGTCTCTTCACTCTTCCCTAGGGCTCTGCTTTGGAATTCCTCTTTTGGTGGGACACCTGAGGTAACAAACCTGAAAGGAGTCCTCCCATCCCACAGATTGACAGAAAACAATTGGGATCGGGCTAAATCCACAGAGTGGAAGATTCGCCCATGGCCCATGAGGCCTCCCCGACATTCCACGGCCAACGCTGATACAAAATCCAGAGACATAAGAATGAGCAAGCGCTTCAGACTCGCTGTTTCTTCATATCATGAAGAATTCTTCTCATGGTTTGTCGATCATGTCTGTCATACCTACACCCGCAAAACTAAGGTGAGTTTGTGTTTTTAGACTCTGTCCTCAGTGTCCTGGGCAACACACACTCCAGACTGGGCCCCTGGAGTCACACTTAGGACTGCGCCTACCCAATCCATGGGAATTCTGCCCATTCCATTGTCCCAAACCGTACAAATTAGGAGAACCCTCCAAAGTCCCTGACGCCATCCCAATAGTGTAGGTCGCCCGGCACATACAAGGGCGGTCTGACCAGTTGAGCATCTATCTCCACTCATTCCATAGATGGATATCCCCAGAGAAGAAGATTGAACCAGACAGGACCCTAGGCCATAATCGGATCGATTGCTTTGGTTTACAGGCATGTCTCCTCAAAAGCCTGGCTTCCAATACTAGCATAGGGGTTTTCCTGAGGCACCCATCAGAACAAATCTCGTCTCCACAAGGAAACTTGTGCATGGGAGCTATGTCAAA
>NW_026748348.1:0-410 GCF_022355385.1 Mustela nigripes
CGTCTGATCCTCGCTGTGACTTCAGATGCATGAGATATTGCTTCAGATCTTCAGGGGATACATGCCCTGCCCTCGCCCTGAAACCCAAGTCTAGCTGTCCCTAGCACCCAAATTTAACAAGATTTCTAGTTGTCAAATCGCTCCTCCCCAGGGCTCTACTCTGGAATCCCTCATTTGTGGGACCCCTGAGGTTGAAAAACAAAACAAAACAAAACAACAACAACAAAAAACGGACTTATTCCATCCCACAGAATGACCCCAAACTCTTTGGATTGGGCCAAACCCCCAGGTAGTAAGACTCGTCCATTTCCCATTAAGTCACCCGGAAATTTGATGACCATGAATGCCATGATATCCAGAGATAAATACTTGAGCAAGAGCCTCACACTCGCCCTTTTTTCATATCACGA
>NW_026748348.1:510-1934 GCF_022355385.1 Mustela nigripes
TGTTTTCAGACAACTGTGCAAACAGCCCTGGCCTACACAGCCTACAGGCTTAGGCCCCTGGAGCCAAGCAGAGGACTGTACTTGCCCTCTCCAAGGAAATTCTGTGTGCCCATTCCAATGGCCACAACGCTACTAATTGGATAAATCTCCAATGTCCCTGAGGCCATCCACTAGTGGTGGCTTCCCAGGACAAACAGGAGAAATCTGAGCCCATCTGAGAACCTACGTGCACTCAGACTTGTAGACTGATATCCCCAGAGGTAAAAAGGAACGAACAGGCCCCTAGGCCCTAATCGGATCCATTGCTTTGGTTTCCAGGCATCTCTCCTCAGAGGCCTGGATTTCAGTACCAGCATATGGCTGTTTCTTGACTCACCCACCAGAACAAATCTCATCTACACATGGGAAACATGCACGTGGGAGTGATGTCAAAGCCTCTGTTTAGGAGAACCCTTCATGGCCCCAGTGCCATCGCATCATTCCAAGGTATCCATTGACACAAAAACACATTAGGACCCATCCACACGAGAGTACATTTCAACTCAGTGTATTCGGTTGCTCCGCGAGATCCAGCAGATGTAACTTGTCTTGTTGCTATTAGACAATTGGAATGCGAGGTGGGCTACCCAGCCATCCATCCTTAGAACCCTGCTTGGAATCGTTAGCCTGGATCCAGCCAACAGGTCTCAATTGTCCTGCAGAAGAATCTTTGAAGTTGGGAGCTTCTCACAACTCCCATCGTGAAAAAACACCCATGGTCTCGTGATCCCCCCGCCTTCATGAAGTGGCTCTCAGGGACATAAGGTCCAACCTGAGCGATCCTCTGATCCTCACGATGACTTCAGATGCACGAGATATCGGTTCAGATCTGTAGATTGGGCCTGCCATGTCCTCACCCAGAAACCTAAGCCTAGCTTGTGTCCTCAGACTTCCATCCTCACACTAATGGCCCACAAGCCCTCCAGTTTGGCAATCCAGAATTATAATGCAGCACTCTGCCTGCCTTCCAAAGAAAAACATTGCCTTCTGGGGCTACCCAGAAACCCCAAATGAAGATCAACCTGCACGCAACTTGGGTGTACCCAAAATATATAGGCTGAAGTGGGCAATAATGCCCTTTCTGACAGAGGCTGAGCCTGGACCTCCTGGCCCCACCCATACAGCTGGCCGCTCACTGAGCACATCGGACCAGCCATTGCCTTAGTCGTTATCTCTTCCCAGCCTCGGTTTTCAGGATTTAGAACCTAGACCTTATCTCCAATCACTGCCCAGGTTTGAAAATGATGCAGAAATCAGAACTCTTTCCCGATGGCAAGAAACGTTGTGGTAGGCTTGTTGTATAATGTTCAGTTTGGTGGATACCAGTGTGTCCAATGAGGCCCCGCCATTGCTCACGGGCCACATAGGTGGCAAACACACATTGT
>NW_026748349.1:0-1933 GCF_022355385.1 Mustela nigripes
CTGTGCGTCTTTTTCTCACTCAAGTTCCATCAGGTTTTCCTTTCTAACACTTTGAAAAGCTTATCTGTCATCCTAGTAACACTAGGCGCCCCCAAGGCAGAGGCCTCTGACAAGAGTCATTAGAGATGTACACTGTGGATGGGAAGGACTTTACATAATCCAACCCAGTCATTAAACAAATAAATAAGCAAGGAAAAATAACAACAGACCCTTTCAGAGAAAGAAGGAATCAGTATAAGGCTAGGTACAAAATATCTAAAATATCCCTTTTGTCCAAACAAAAAAAAAAAAAAAAAAAAAGGAAAGAAAAAGAAGAAGGAAAGAAAGAAAGAAAGAAAGCTTTGTCTTGTGATTCATAAGACAAAGAGGAAAATTTCACATATATGGGGGAAGGAGCAGGCAACTAACTGCCCATGAAAGAGTCCAGATATCAGACTTAGCACTTCTCAAAGCAGCTTTTACAAACACACCCAAAAGGCAACCATGTTCAAGGAAGTAAAGGAAGGTAATGATGGCACCCTCATCACATAGAGAACATCAACAAACTGAAAAGAATGAAACAAAAATTCTCAATTTGAAAATTATAAATTCGTTAGACAAGAATTATAAATTCGTTGATTCAAGCTTATAGAAGATGAATTAGTAAACTTGAAGATACACAATAGATATCATTTACACAAAAGAAATAATAATGAATAAAACCAAAGAAAGCCTCAAACAAATGAAAGACAGTGCTACCTGCACCAACATATTCATAATGGGAATATCAAAAGAACAGAAGGAAGAGTGAGAAGAGAAAAATCATTCAACAGAATGATGGCAAAACCCTAGAAACTTAAGATAAAAATAATATGCAAATTCAAGAAGATAAACTCCACGTGAGATAAACAGAGATCCATGCCAAGATGCATCACAGTAAAAATACTAAAAAAGAATCACAAAAAATAAAATTTAAGTATCAAGAGAAATACAACTCATCACATATAAGGAACTCCAGTGAGACTGATACCTGACATTTCTGTGTGTTATTTTTTAAATTTTCCTTTGGGATGTCTTTCATTCATGCTTTACTTACATGTGTCTTGTTTAATTCTGAAATGTTTAGGTATTTTTCTATTGCCTTTTTTTTTTTAACCTGACAAATAATTTTATTTGATGTTGTGCTTAATTCTGAACATTAAAAGAAAAATGTTAACTTCTATGCCCACTGAGAGATGAACACTTATAAACAAATTAGTTCAAACACAAAATAGATATATTCAATCATTGCCTCCCTGCAATAAAATTTTTATAATATCTAATATATGTTTCTATTTTTTACATCTTTACTTAGAAATTATATCACTGTTATATATGTATACATATAATTATAGTACATAAAACTCACAAATTATCATTTTATATATATACATACATTATATATACATACACATATATGTAATGTTATTATCTAGAAGCAAACTTCTTAGGAGACGTAGGTTACAAAAACGAACTGACCTGTTGAGTAAAGGACAGGCAGGGCCAAGTAGGGAGAGATAGGTAGGGGTCTATGGGATTGGGCTTACAGAAATCCCAAAACTGTGGAGGTGTAAGGAAACCAGAGATAAGGGAACACACCAGACCCCTTGGCCCTAGCTGAGGGCGAAACCTGTCTGAAGTTGGGAGTGGGGCTGGGGGGGTGTCTTTTTTTTTTTTTTTTAATGACAGTCACCTGTGACCAACAAAGAATAAACAGACCCTAAAAAAAAGTAGCCATTAAAGATGTTATCACCAGTCCTTACTCAAACCAAGACATCACAAGAATGTTAAGGCCACAAGCTCCCTGGTCAGTTCTAAATAAAAGACCGTCCCCTGGGGATAAAAATATATGTTTTTTTTAATTACATTTATTTATTTTCAGCATAACAGTATTCATTATTTTTGCACCACACCC
>NW_026748350.1:0-1933 GCF_022355385.1 Mustela nigripes
CTTCAACAAATGGTGTTGAGAAAACTGAATAGCTACATGCAAAAGGATGAGATTGGACCATTTTCTTACAACATACACAAAAATAAACTCAAAATGGGTAAAGGACCTGTATGGAGACATGAACCCATAAAAATCCTGGAAGAGAGCGTAGGGAGTAAGATCTCTGACATTGGCCACAGCAACATTTTTCTAGATATGTCTCCTGAGGCAAGGGAAAGCAAAGCAGAAATAAACTGTTAGGACTACACCAAAACAAAAAGCTTCTGCACAGCACAGGAAGCAACCAACAAAACTAAACAGCAACTTACTGAGTGGGAGAAGATATTTGCAAATGACATATCCGATAAAGGGTTAGTATCCAAAATATACAGAGAAATTACACAATTCATTACCCCAAAGACCAAATAATCCAATTAGAAATGGGCCGAAGAGAGGTGTCTGGGTGGCTCAGTCAGCTAAGTGTCCCAACTCTTTATTTCAGCTCAGGTTGTGATCTCAGAGTCATTAGATCAAACCCCACGCTGGGCTCCACACTCAGGGCTGAGTCTGCTTGAGATTCTCTCCCTCTCCGTCTGCCCCTCCCCACACTCATGTTCTCTCTCTCTCAAATAAATAAAATCTTTTTAAAAATTTAAAATAGAATTATGTTATCCAGTAGTTGCATTATTAGGTATTTACCCAGAAACTTTGAAAACGCCAATTTAAAAGGATATATGTACCACTATGTATATAGCAGCATTATTTTTTTTAAAGATTTTATCTATTCACTTGAGGGAGAGAGCATGCATGAGTAAGGCGGAGGGACAGAGGGAGAGAGAGAAGCAGGCTATCCCTGAGCAGGGAGCCTGCCAGGCTTGATCCAGGACCCCAGATTCATAACCTGAGCTGAAGGCAGACACTTAACAAACTAAGCCACCCAGGTGTCCCTAGAGTAGCATTATTTACAATAGCCAAATTATGGAAGCACTCCATTGATAGATGAATAAATAAAGAATATGTGGTATATATATATATATATATATATATATATATATACATGTATATATGTATGTATATATATGTATACACACGTATATATGTACATATATATATATACACACATACATACACACAATGGAATATTATTCAGTCATAAAAATGAATGAAATCTTGAAAAAAATGAATGAAACCTTGTCATTTGCAACAACGTGCATGGATCTAGAGAGTATAACGTGAAGTGAAACAAACTGGTCAGAGAAAGACAAATTCCATGTGATTTCACTCACATGTGGAATTTAAGAAGCAAAACAAATGAACAAAGGAAAAATAAAGACAGAAACCAAAAGATAGACTCTTAACTACAGAGAACAAACATGGTTACCAGAGGTGGGGGATGGGTGAAAGGGATTAAGAGTACACTTATCTGGATAAGCACTGAGTGATGTACGGAATTGTTGAATTACTATATTGTACACCTGCAACTAATATAACACTGTAAGTTAACTATACTGCAATTAAAATTTTAAAATAATAAAATAATATAAAAATTTCCTTTCATTAAAAAATAATGTGACGGGGCACCTGTGTGGCTCAGTGGGTTAAAGCCTCTGCCTTCAGCTCAGGTCATGATCCCAGGGTCGTGGGATCGAGCCCCACTTGGGCTCTCTGTTCAGCAGGGAGCCTGCTTTCCCCTCTATCTCTGCCTGCCTCTTTGCCTGCTTGTGATCTCTCTGTCAAAAAAATAAATGAAATCTTAAAAAAAAAAGAAGACCTTAGACATCTTTTTTTTTTTTTTTAAAGATTTACTTATATATTTGAGAGAGAGAGAGTGTGGAGCAGGGGGAGGGGAGGGAGAAAAGAGGAAGGGAGAGAGCCAGACTCCCTGCTGAGCGCAAGGCAGGTCACAGGGCTTGATCTCATAATCCTGAGATTATGACCTGAGCCTAAATCAAGA
>NW_026748351.1:0-1933 GCF_022355385.1 Mustela nigripes
CCTTCTAGTAAGGAATATCTCTCCCTTTTTCTTATAATACCTGAGTTCCTACAACTGAGCAATCTACTCTTTTGTGTAAAACAGTTTCCCAGGATTGTTTCTCCTTTAAACGCAAGTGAACTTTGGGGATGGCACTCAGATCCCTTTATTTTACTGGACAACTGTGGAGCAGGGGGTGGGTGTGTTTCAAGAGGTAAAATATCCACAAGGGGACAGAAAAAGGACATAAATGTACAAAATCCCATTTTCCAAGAATATAAAAAGCTAACTTCCAGGGGAGCCTGGGTAGCTCAATTGCTAAGCATCTGGCCTTCGGCTCAGGTCATGATCCCAGGAGCCTGAGAATCCAACCCCGTGTCGGGCTCCCTTCTCAGAGGAAAAACCTGCTTCTCCCTCTCCCACTCCCCCTGCTTGTATTCCCTATCTCATTGTGTCTCTGTCAAATAAATAAATAAAATCTTAAAAAAAAAATGCGAACTTCCAATATTTATTTTTTTTCCTTTGCTCTAAATATCTCAATGTTCACTTGTCGGGGCGCCTGGGTGGCTCAGTGGGTTAAGCCGCTGCCTTCGGCTCAGGTCATGATCTCAGGGTCCTGGGATCGAGTCCCGCATCGGGCTCTCTGCTCGGCAGGGAGCCTGCTTCCCTCTCTCTCTCTCTGCCTGCCTCTCAGTGTACTTGTAATTTCTCTCTGTCAAATAAATAAATAAAATCTTTTATAAATAAATAAATAAATAAATAAATAAATAAATAAATAAATAAATATCTCAATGTTCACTTGTTGAAAGCAATTGATTGAAGCCCTGGGAAGAAATGGTATATTGAAGCACTCATCGGAGTTGTTTGTGCTGCTTTGCAGGGGTCTGGCTGCACTAAATTATTTCAAGAAGTATTAATTATCTAAGTCACTCAGAAGAAGCCATTTACCTATTTCATTTTCTTTTTTTGAAGAGAATCTTTTTTTTTTAAAGATTTTATTTATTTGTCAGAGAGAGGGAGCGAGAGCCAGCGCAGGCAGAGAGAGTGGCAGGCAAAGACAGAGGGAGAAGCAGGCTCCATGCCGAGCAAGAAGCCCGATGTGGGACTTGATCCCAGGACACTGGGATCATGGCCTGAGCCGAAGGCAGCTGCTTAACCAACTGAGCCACCCAGGTGTCCCCCTATTTCATTTTCTGTGGTTCTTGATCCTTCCCCCAAATTCTCACAGGCCTCCGCAGCTGGCACAGAGTCCGCTCCCATAACTATAATCCCTTTCCCATACTCTCATCTCCATCATACATCATACATACCTGATAAAACCCCACCCTGGTAAAAAGCCAACCCTCTGTCCACCCTACGTCTGCCCCAGGCAGCTGAAGGTGGTTGGTGAGAAAAGGAACGATGCTGGAAGCTTTCACATTAAATTCTTTTTTTTTTTTAAGATTTTATTTATTTATTTGACAGAGGGAGATCACAGTAGGAGAGAGGAAGGGAAGAGATCACAGAGAGAGGAAGGGAATCAGGCCCCCTGCTGAGCAGAGAGCCCAATGTGGGACTCAATTCCAGGACCCTGAGATCATGACCTGAGCCGAAGTCAGCGGCTTAACCCATTGAGCCACCCAGGCGCCCCTTTCACATTAAATTCTTAGCCACAAATCTAAGTATGTTTCTCTGACCGACAGAATCTCCACTCTTCTCCTGAAATATTTTGACTATTTCACATCTTCTTTCCTCCAACCTTAAGCCAGGGCTTCTCAACACTGGCCACACTTTTGAATCACCTGGAAGACTTTAAAACACAGGAGTGCCCACCTCCAGAGGATCTGATCTAATTGGTGTAGAACCAATTAGATTAATATCCAATTAGGTTCTGGATATAAGCGTGCTTTTAAAATTCTCCCAGTGATTCTAATGTACAGCCATTTTGTTCAGAGTGAGAACTGAACACCTTCCA
>NW_026748352.1:0-1933 GCF_022355385.1 Mustela nigripes
GGTGCAGGACGGCCTGGCGGCGCGCATCTCCCCGCGTTACTCCGCACCTGGCCCTGAGGGAGGGTTCGGGTGCTTTGTCTGCGGACTCGTGACTCCATCTTAGTCGTGTCTCCTTTACTCGTTTCCGGGGAGCGGACGGGCTGCTGCGCGGGTTTCCTTGCTGGCTGTGGGGTCGGCTGCTGAGCGCGGGCGAGCGCGAGCTGGTGGTGGCCGCTGTCGTGCGCGGTGACTCGACGTTCACCACTTGGACTCTTCCCAGGTGGCCGCACCGTTTGGCATTCCCAGCAGCAGAGATGCGTGACAGCTGCCCCTGCCTCGCCTCTTCCCCGGCTGGCGCCTGCATGACCTCGGAGCTATTCTAGTGGGTCTGAGGGGTGTCTGCTTGCAGGGCCACGTCCGTGCCCCTGATGACAACCGTCCAGCATCTCCTGAACCTGTCGGCCGCTGCAGATCCTCCTCGGAGCCGCGGCTGCTCAGGTGTTAGGTGTGGGCTTTTCCCCGCTGCCCTTTACCAGGGTGAGGCCGTCCCCTTTGTTCCTGGTTGGTTGAGTTCTCTTGTCAAGACAGGGTCGTGTGGTTCGTCAGATGGCTTCCTGGGTCCGTCGAAGTGATCATGGGGTTTTGGGTTTTATTCTGTTCATAAGGCTTATGACTGCAGTTGTGCTCCCTGAACCAGCCGCTTTATTTCCTATAACGGGAAAGACCTGCTGCTGATGCCCATTGGCCTGTCCCACCAAGGAGGGGTTGCAGCAGATGGGGTAGTAAGCCCCGCTGCATCGTTTCCGGCAGTAGCCAGAGCCACACACCAGGTGGCCAAACCGGGTCATACAAGGAGAGGACTCACCGTTGGGACACATAGGAACGTGTTTGGCTATAGATCAAATGGCGGAACAAAGAAATTAAGGGGTTGGTCTCTAAGAAGCGAGGCTGCTGAGAGTCAGCAGGCCTCAGGAGAGGGTCTGGGAGAGTACATTCCCCATGCGGGGTCACTTTGCAGGAGCTGCTGTTGCCAGCTGCGCCACGTGTTGCGAGTGGAGGGCTCAGGTGATGAAGTGGGAGAGAATAGGAAAGGGGTCCTTTGCCCACACGGGCATGCACAGCCCAAGACGTTCTGTTGTCTGTGGAGCACTAGGGTTAGACCAGCCGAAGGACTAAAAAGAGAAAGAGGGAGGAAAGGGGTAAGGGGGGAAATCTCTCACCCTTTTGGGCAAAGGCAGTCCATAGAGCGCTCCTTGGGCCTCTGGGTGTTCTCATGGAACAGTCCCAGCTGGAGATCGTCACCGAGGGAAACTCTCACAAAATTCTTAAAGACTCTGGGGATGCAGTGTCAGAGCAAAGTGGCGCCATGAAGGACGTCAAACTAGGGTGGCCTGATCCCGTGGAGCTGGTGGCATGGGTGGTGAAAGCACCCTAGACAAACCAAGGACATAGAAGTTTATTGAAGACACCACAGGGAGCAGCACACAGGACAGCGGGGGACAGTGTCTGCTTTGAGGTAGTGCCGAGGGGCGAGAAATGGGGTGACTGTGAGGCAGTATGTGATCCTATGGAATCTTTCCTGTTTTGGTAACTGTGCCTGGTTGGAAGAAGTCTGCTGGTTACTTAGGACCTCTGGCCATTTACAGGTAGTGACTTCATGAGCCGGTTAGCATTCAGCTATGGTCACTGTGGGCCTTTTGCTTTGATGCTTATCTTTCCATTGCCCGAGCTTATTGCTGGAAAGCGGCCCCTACATTATGTTCCTGCCCTCTGTTAAAGTCACCCTGGGCTCTGTTACCATCAGTCTCTCAGGGGCTCCTCTTTCTGGTGCCCTTCTGCTTGCATTCTGGGCACTGGGGTATATGGTCGAGGCCCTGCTGATTTCCGTGACTCTTCAGGAACTGGAGCTCCTCTTATGCACTGCGTGTGCCAGGCCCCTGGGCCCTGTGTCCCT
>NW_026748353.1:0-1933 GCF_022355385.1 Mustela nigripes
GATCTCTAAGGAGAGATGCCTGGAAACCAAAGCAATGGACCCGATAGTTGCCTAGCGGCCTGTTCGTTCCTTTTTTCCTCTGGGGACATCAGTCTACGGGTCTGAGTGCCGGTAGGTGCTCAGATGGGCCCAGATTGCCCCTGTTTGTCCTGGGAAGCCCCAAATATAGGGATGGCCTCAGGGACTTTGGAGGTTTATACTTAGTAGGGTTGTGGCCATTGGAATGGGCACATACAATTCCATTTGAGAGGGCAAGACAGTCTTCAGGTTTGTTTCCCGGGGCCTGAGCCTGTAGGGTGTGTAGGCCAGGGCTGTTTGGACAGTTCTCTGAAAACACAATCTTGGCTTATGTTTCGGGTCATAGGTATGGCAGGACTAATCTACAGACCATGAATCTAGATCTCGTGCATCTGAAGTCTGGGCGAGGATCAGACGATCGCTCAGGTTGGACATTCTGTCCTTGATGGCCCCTAATTGAAAGGGGGAGTGGATCACGTGGCCATGGGTGTTTTCCCACGGTGGGAGTTATGAGAAGCTCCCAACTGCAAAGATTCTTCTGCAGGACAATTGAGACCTGTTGGTTGGCTCCAGGACGATTCCGACCAGGGTTCTAAGGATGGATGGCTGGGTAGCCCACCTCGCATTCAAATTGTCTCCACCTAACAAGACAGGTTAGATCTGCTGGATCTGGGGGAACAACCAAGGAGGCTGAGTTGAAATGGACTCTCCAGTGGGTGTGTCCTAATATGATTTCGTGTCTATGGAGACCTTGGAATTAAGCGGTGGCACTGGCGCCCTGAAGGGTTCTCCTAAATAGAGGTTTTCACACAGCTCCATCGTGCAAGTTTCCCATGTGTAGATGAGTTTTGTTCTGATGCGTGACTCAAGAAACAGCCATATGCTGTTATTGAAATCCATGCCTCTGAGGAGAGATGTCTGGAAACCAAAGCAATGTATCCGATAGGTGCGTAGGGGCCTGTACGTTCCTTTTTACCTCTGGGGACATCAGTCTACGGGTCTGAGTCAGGTAGGTGCTCAGATGGGCCCAGATTGCCCCTATTTGTCCTGGGAAGCCACAAATATTGGGATGGCCTCTGGGACTTTGGAGGTTTATCCTATTAGTAGGGTTGTGGGCATTGGAATGGGCACATACAATTCCTTTTGAGAGGGCAAGCACAGTCGTCAGGTTTGGCTCCAGGGGCCTGAGCCTGTAGGGTGTGTAGTCCAGGGCTGTTTGGACAGTTGTCTGAACACACAAACTCGGCTTATGTTTCGGGTAATAGGTATGGCAAGACTGAACTACAGACCAAGAGGAGAACTCTTCGGGATATGAAAAAAGGGCGAGTGTGAGGCTCTTGCTCACGTTTTTGTCTCTGGATATCGTGTCAGTGATGGTCGTGAAATTTCCGGGTGACTTCATGGGAAATGGACGAGTCTTACACTCTGGGCGTTGGCCCCGTCCAAAGAGTTTGGGGTCATCCTGTGGGATGGAAGAAGTCCGTTGTTCTGGTGTTGTTGATTTGTTTTATTTTGTTTTTCAACCTCAGGTGTCCCATCAAATGAGGCATTCCAGAGTAGAGCCCTGGGGTGGGGCGACTGGACAAACAGATATCTGGATAAAAATTGCGGCCTAGGGACATGTCAAGCCCATTATGACATCAAATGGTCCAGCCACTGAGAGGACGTAATAGAGGACAGGACTTACGCTGAGGGCCACAATGCGTGTTTATGCCCTCGTCGCACTAAGAATGGGCGGGGCCTCAGGATGAATGCTGGTTTCTCCTTCACTGAACGTTTGACAACATGCCAACCACAAGGTTTCTTGCCATGGGTAAGAATAGGTTCTGATATCTGCATCACAGTCACCCCTGGGCAGTGATTGGTGATAAGGTCTAGGTTCTGAAGCCTGAAAACTGAGTTAGGGAAGAGATGA
>NW_026748354.1:0-1002 GCF_022355385.1 Mustela nigripes
CTCAGGTCATCAGTCAGTGAAGGAATTCAGGCAGTAGATGAATTAATGTGTAAACAACAGGACATAAGGAAGAAAAAGGTACCCTCCAGTAGATTTCTTATGCTGTATGCCAGTTGAAGCCCTCTCCTCTTTTCTCCACGAACTTGTCAGCACTATTCAGCTTTTTTTCAAAGCTCTCATGCATGTGCATTTTATGCATTACGTCACGTTATCTACCTGAAATAATAAGACAGAATTTCAGAGGTACCCACACAATCTCAAGATCACCCACTTTTTCAAGAACAAGAAACCGTGATAACTGTTGTCGGTGCAGCGCTTGACAGTTAACGACTGTATAAATTGTCAGCGGCCCTGTAAAGAAAATAGGCCTATATTAGAGACTAGGGGAGAAGTGGGCTTTCCAAAGCAAACTCAGGATTCTGCCGTAGGTTTGTTGTTATTTTCTGTGGAATTGGCCACTTTGGTCCTGTGTTCTTTGTGTTCTGGTGTTAACTTTAATTTTTTCGATTCCCAGTAGTTAGCATGTGATGTTGGCTTAGTTTCAGGTGTGTGAGACAGGCAACGGCTCTGTACATCTGAGGGCTCACCCCGGGAGTGTGCCCCTTAGTGCTATCTCCAGTTTCAAGCGTCCCGGATGTCATTCATGATCATAACGATGTAGGGACACAGCGGGCATTGGGAGTCTGGGCTTCTGACTCTCGCCTGCTGCTCTGTACTATGTTTTCTATGTGCATTATTAGCATATTTGTTAAAATCTCAGTGGGGAGAAAGCCTGTTTGAGGGACCTTCTGTTTAATTCGCCTCTGGATCTCCTCACAGCTTTTGTCCAAAGAATGCTTGTCATGCTCTTCCAGACAAAACAGTAAGCTTTATGAGAGCAGGGTGTATTTCTTGCTTTACTTTCTCGTGTCCCCCTCCTCCCCCACCCCCCGTCGGAATGAATGTCGAGCTCCCAGGGGTTTTCAGTAACTATTTATTGAATGGATGACTTTGTATTTTTTT
>NW_026748354.1:1102-1933 GCF_022355385.1 Mustela nigripes
ATTCGCCTCTGGATCTCCTCACAGCTTTTGTCCAAAGAATGCTTGTCATGCTCTTCCAGACAAAACAGTAAGCTTTATGAGAGCAGGGTGTATTTCTTGCTTTACTTTCTCGTGTCCCCCTCCTCCCCCCCCCCCCGTCGGAATGAATGTCGAGCTCCCAGGGGTTTTCAGTAACTATTTATTGAATGGATGACTTTGTATTTTTTTGTTCTTTAAGGATGAGAGTTTTCATAATGTCCCTCAACCTCTTTGATAATATTTGTAGTGCAAAAGGTCTTTAATGATTTGGTGCTTGGCCATATAGGTATATGCACATGTAAACTGAGAGGGTCAGTATGATCGGAAGCCAAAGTTAAAACATGAATAAAGGGCCATAAGAAAACAAATGGAGGGGCGCCTGGTGGCTCATTTGGTTAAACGTCCGACTCTTGATTTTGGCTCAGGTCATGATCTCAGGGTCATGAGATTGAGCCCCACATTGAGCTCTATGCTCAGCAGGATGTCTACTCAAGATTCTCTCTCTCCCTCTGCCCCTCCCCTGCACGCGCACATGCAGTCTCTCTCTTTCTCTCAAATAAACAAATATTTTTTTAAAAAATAGGAAAGAAATGCCCATAGAAAGATTCAGGATGGGGAAAAGAAGAAATAAGAGTATAGAATATGAGAAAGCAAAGTCTAGGGTTTTGTTTTGTTTTTTTTTTTTCTCTATAAACTTGCAATAGAATATGGAAGTATGCTTATTCTAGAACTAAGATTGGCATTCTTGAAAATTCTGTTTCATAGCAATATTCAAAATATAGCATGCCCTATATATTTGAAGTTAACTTTTGG
>NW_026748355.1:0-1933 GCF_022355385.1 Mustela nigripes
TAAAAAAATCAGATAATAAATGTTGGTAAATCTTATTTACTATTCTAGGTTTAAAACTAAGTAATTATAACTATAAATGTAAATGAGAATATAATTTCTAAAATTTTCTTTTTCACCCAAGGGATAAAATAGTCTCTACTTGAGAGACTGCTAATCAAAAATCGTGTTACTATGCAAACATGAACTGATTATTGTTTGATCTATCTCAGGATCTCATTCCCACCTTGATTAATAATTAATATATGATAATTCTCTCTCTTCCTCTTTCATACTTTCATATGTGCATATGTAAGAGAAAGTCTTGCTCTACAGCCCAAGGAGACCTTGTGGCAATATTTCATTACAGAGTAGATCCAGCAGGATGATTTTCGAGCTTCCACACTCAGATACCTACTGATATTTGTTTCCCATTTTTGTTCTCTTTCTCTTACACTTCCCTTTGCCCTTTGAGGCATAGATTTCAATTATTATCATTTTACAGATGATATGATTGAGGCAGAATGAAATAAATTCTTGCCCAATTTTGCACAGACAGGAAGTGTCAGGACTACTATGATTGAGAACCTGTGATGGAGAATGGACATGCAAAGATGAGTAAATTGTAGCTTCTTCCATTTAAGAGCTTTCTTTTTTAAAGGTTTATTTACTAATTGAAGAGAGAGAGCATGAGCATGCACACAAGTGAGCAGGGGAAGGGGCAGAGGCAGAGGGAGACAAGCAGACTCTGAGCTGAGCATAGAGCCCTGCAAAGGCTTGATCTCAGGACCCTGAGATCATGACCCGAGCTGAAATCAAGAATCAGATGCTTAACCAACTGAGCCACCCAGGCACCCATTCTGTAAAGAGTTTTAAGTGTGCTTTGGGTTATTGGTATATACATTTGATCTGGACAACAATGAATAAACTTGAGTACAGGTTTGTAACAGTGATTAAGAGTTTTTCATCCAATCTGAGAGTGAATCCCAGCTTTAGCATGAAGTAGCTGGATGACCTTGGACAGGATACTTAGATTTCCTTGTTTCAATTCATTTACCTATAAAGTGAGTTAATTATATCAATAATGCAAATGTATCATGGCAATTAATTGAGTTCAAGAACATAAATTATCAAATATAACTTCTCACATACAGTTAACATTCAATAAAAAAATTACCATTATAAAGTGTTTTGGCAACAGTGCAACAGCACATCATAAGAGAGACTTTAAGATCATTCTTGAAGCCAACTAAGTGACATGTAAGAGATATAGCATATTCTATCTAGTTTATTATTTATTTAAATGTCACATATTATCTATTTTTAACTTATTTCATTTTTTTAAGATTTTATTTATTTATCAGAGAGAGAGAGGGAGAGAGCGAGCACAGGCAGACAGAATGACAGGCAGAGGCAGAGGGAGAAGCAGGCTCCCTGCTGAGCAAGTAGTCCGATGTGGGACTCGATCCCAGGACACTGGGATCATAACCTGAGCCAAAGGCAGCTGCTTAACCAACTGAGCCACCCAGGCGTCCCTAACTTATTTCATTTTAAATTCATGCATTGGGTGAGCAGGTGCACTACGTAATTTGTAAGGTTCTCTTAAACTACAATGTTACATAAAATAAACAAATTGATAGAAGACCAAGTATTTCAATCAACTTCATTACCTATAGTCAGACCATTTTTATACTTCATAATAATGGAACACTACACCTATTTTTTTATAAACATAACTGGAGGTTTAAAAAAGCTTAAGTAGGACTTTCTCTAAATTATGCTTTCTAATTACACTCTGAAAGTTTACTAAAGTTGGTAACAATTTATACCAGGATTATACCATCTCTTGTTGCTCCCAGAAAAAGAAAATTGTATAAGATTTTGAGTGAGATTTTGAAAGTGTTCAGAAGACTTATAATAGGAGGTAGAGGCAAAAACCAGAGGAAAGAGATTATAA
>NW_026748356.1:0-1933 GCF_022355385.1 Mustela nigripes
CGGATAGAAAAAACCTATATGTACAAGGTCATTCATTAGAACATGGTTTGTAATAGCAAAAGGTTTGAAATAATGCATAACTGACAATAACCAGTCAACGAACTATGGAACGTCCATGCTTGAATTACTATGCAGTTATAACAAAGAAACAATCCATGCTCTGTTTAGATACAGATGTCTGGGACAGGCTTTTAAGAAGTGACAAAAAAGCAAAGGAAGAACAGAAAATCACGTATAGACTCATTACTCAACGTGTGGCTCTCTGAGCAGCAGAGTCAGCTTCACCTGGGAGCTTTTTAGAAATGCAAAACCCAGGGCCCCCACCAGATCCACTAAATGAACATCTGCATTTTAACAGGAATCCAGTGGTGTACAGCTGCATCTAAGTTTGGAAAGCCCTAAAGATGATGGATTCCCTTCTAAATTAAAGTAGGGGGCATACAAGAGTATCTTTTAACTGAAAAAAGCAGCACTGCTAGGACAAACAAGACAGACAGATATCTACAGCAGGAAGACCATAACTCCAGTTTGTCTGGGACTGTCCCAATATAGCCAGATGTCCCACCATAACTTTATGGAACCTCTTTCATTCTCAGTGGAAGTGTCTCAGTTGAGATGAAAAATGTCATCCTTCCTAGAGGGAACATCACTTAACCTTTTAACCGTGTTATTACTAATTCAAAAGTATTTTATTAAAAAGAGAGAGAGACAGAAGACCAGTCAGAAAAAAGCACAGACTGAAAAAAAGCAGTGAGCCAAGGATGGTTGAGCAACAAACCCAAGGAGAGGCAACGTCTGGGGCTACAGGGAAAGACAACTTTGTGAGGAACAGTAAGGGGATGTATCAGAGTTAAGAAAGGAAAGCTAGCAGGCAGGTGTCAGAGACAACAGAGACTGAGGGTTATGCTGCAGGATGGTCAAGTAACACAAAGCCAAAAACCGGATTTGACTACAATTTGGTAGCCTTTTCCAGAGCTGACTCAGGTGAATGTCAAAGAAGCAAGAATGCATTCATGAAGTTGAAATATGAATGAGAAATGCAGAAACCAAAGCCGGAACAGTCGGCTATTCAAGCTAGAGATGTGAACAAGCGGACACAAACCCTTAGGGAGAGTCATCTGGAGGACGCGTGGTTCCTCCATTCCACCAGATCTTCAAAGTCCTATTCCTGCATCAAGCAGGACCATGAGAGAGCTATCTACTCAGACCTCATAGTTTGGTCCCCTGAAAAGCATCCGAATACTTCTAGCACAATGCTGTGTCTATCAGAAATTATAGGCAATTTCAGTGTTGTTATTAGAAAAATCAAAGGAAGTTTTACAACTTGCACAACTCTGTGAAATTAAGAGTCCTGCTTCTCACTCTACTAACTGTTCTTTGAATTTGCTTGATATTCTTGATATACTTCCCTTCAAGTAATTCTTGCCTATTTCTATCTTTTCGGTTTTATGTTTAAAATTTCATTTATTCATTTGACAGTCAGAGATCACAAGTAGGCAGAGAGGCAGGCACAGAGAGAGAGGGAAGCAGGCTCCCTGCTGAGCAGAGAGCCCGATGTGGAGCTCGATCCCAGGGCCCTGGGATCATGACCTGAGCCAAAGGAAGGGGATTTAACTCACTGAGCCACCCAGGAGCCCCTCTATTTTTTGGATTTAAAAATATGAATCCTTTCAAATTTTAGAAAACTCATTTTCAAACAAACTGGAAATAAACAAACAAAAAGCTCACCTGGGATGTGTTCATTTTCTGCTCTTAGTGGAGGAGGGAGAGCTGAGGAAGAAGGAAGGAAGAAGGAAGTTAGAAGAGACTTGGCCTGCCTTGCAGTTCTTGGTACCTGCCCACACAGCTCCACATACAAGATACTTATGTGTCCATGTGTGGCTCCCATAGATGTTGAGCTTAGACATGATACTTTTCACTGAGTGAATGTAAA
>NW_026748357.1:0-1933 GCF_022355385.1 Mustela nigripes
CTGCCTGCCAGCTGTGAAGCATGAACATGCAGGACTAAATAAATAAAATGTGAAAGCTTCCAAATAAATATGTATATAAATAAAATAATAAAAAATACACGCATACATGAAAGGATGAATGAATAAGTCAGTGAAAATACAGAGGATGACTCTTGAGAGCAGTGAGCTGAGGGGAAGGATTCCTCACTTCCCATGTCCACCTCCCAGAAAGTTCCCGGCGGTGGGTTTTCTTGCACCGGACCCATCCCTTCCTTCCCGTTTCCCGTTCCTTAGCGTTAAAGGGGGCAGTTCAGTTTTTTGCCACAAGGTGGCGCCAAAGAAATACCATCATCAGACTCCACTCTGCAGTATTGTCCAAAATGTGCAAAAATGTCTAGCTGTTTGGCTGAATGAATGAACGAACCAATGAATGAGGGAGGGAGTACGTAAGTCAGTACGTAACCGTAACCGTATCCGTAACTGGCTAAAGAAATAAATAGGACGTACGAACCTTGAAAACACTAAGCTATGGGAAAGGAGTCCAATGCAGTACAGACCACCGGTTGTAGGATTCCCCTTCTATGCTCTGTCCCAGAGGGGGCCCACCAACAGGGGTTAGTCGGGGAAGTCCCCACTTCCCAATCGGACCGCCAGAAGCTTCTGCCTGCTGGGTTTGTGTCACAGACAGACCGTCATTCTCAAGATCCTGTTCCTTCGTTTTCCCGCAGCAGTTCGCGCTTTTGCCACCAGGTGGCGCCATTGAACCCCCTTCGGCAAACACCAGTTTCCGCAATTGGCGGCAAGGTGAGGGAAAATATATAAATGGATGAGTACATAAATAAATCATAAATGGACAAAGAAATCTGTTACTAGAATAATAAGGAGCTTGGCAGATCAATCAATCAATCAATCAATCAACCAAGAAAGAATGGATGAAGCTTGGAAATGATAAGGTAGCTTAAAGGGGTCCGAAATGGAAAAGGCCACAGATATATGTATACATAGGTGTATTTGTCTGTAAGCGTGACTCCATTGATATATATAATGTCCAGACAGAGCCCACTGATATGGCTTCGTCTAAGCATTCCCCACTCTCCATTGTGGCTTCCAGAAAGCTCTGCCTGCTGGGTGCGTGTCCCGGACCATCCCTCCCATTTTCCCGTTCCTAAGTGGGCAAGCAGCAGTTCAGGCTGTTGCCACAGGGTGGCGCCAAAGGATCACATCCTCAAACTCCACTCTCAAGTACTGTCTGGGAGGTGTGAAATGCATGCGTGCATAAATACATGCATACAGACACGGATACATAAGTAAACGTGTACATAATGAAGTAAGTTAGAAAGCAAGAAAGCAAGTTAGCTAAGTAACAAAATACACTAAAAAAATGAAGGCACCTTGGAAGTATTAAGGTCAGTGACGGGAGTAGAAAAGGCAACAGACAGCAAATGTGTCTCTATTTGTCTCTAGCCATGATCACCTTTCTACGGAGTGTCCAGAGGGAGCCCACCTCTATGTCTTAGTCAAGGAACTCCCCACTTTCCAAGCGGACCTCCAGAAAGATCTGGGCGGTGGGCTCCTGTCCCAGACAGTCCCTCCCCGCAACCTGTTCCTCCGTGTTCAGGCGTCAGTTCAGGCTTTGGACACAAGGTGGCGCAATGCAGCCGCCCTCCTCAATGTCCGCTGTCAAGAATTGTCCGCCAGGTGTAAAATTTATAAAAAGTGAGTAAACACATAAAACTAAAAAATGAACAGATAAATAGAGATGTGAGTAAGGCAATAAAGGAGTGAGTAAAGAAATCAGTGAAAACACAATGCATGACCCTTGAAAGTGGTGAGCTCCCTGAAAGGACCAGAAAGTGCAACAGACCACACACATGTCTGTGTTTCTCTATCAAAATGATTCCACTTATATACAATGTCCAGACAGCCCACCTATATGGTTCAGTCAAGGAGTTCC
>NW_026748358.1:0-1933 GCF_022355385.1 Mustela nigripes
AGAAACAGCCATATGCTGTTATTGAAATCCAGGCATCTCTCCTCAGAGGCCTGGATTTCAATAACAGCATATGGCTGTTTCTTGACTCACCATCAGAACAATTCTCATCTACACATGGGAAACTTGCACGATGGAGCTGTGTGAAACCCTCTCTTTAGGAGAACACTTCAGGGCCCCAGTGCCACCGCTTCATTCCAAGGTCTCTATAGACACGAAATTATATTAGGACACTTCCAGGGGAGAGTCCATGTCAACTCAGCCTCTTCGGTTGCTCCCCCAGATCCAGCAGATCTGACCTGTTTTGTTACTTGGAGACTTTTGGAATGTGAGGTGGGCTACCCAGCCAACCATCCTTAGAACCCTGCTCGGAATCGTTGTCCTGGAGCCAACCAACAGGTCTCAATTGTCCTGCATAAGAATCTTTGCAGTTTGGAGCTTCTCACAACTCCCATCGTGGGAAAATCCCCATGGCCTCGCGATCCAACCCCCCCTTCAAGAAGGGTCCATCAGGGACAGAATGTCCAACCTGAGCGATCGTCTGATTCTCGCCCTGACTTCAGAAGCACGAGATCTCGATTCATGTCTGTAGAATGTGCCTGCCATATCCTCACCCAGAAACTTAGGCCTAGCTTGGGTTCTCAGACTTCCGTTCTCAGACTACTGGCACACAAGCCCTCCAGTTTGGCAATCCAGAACTACAATGCAGTACTCTGCCTGCCCTCCAGAAGAAAAACATTGCCCTCTGGGGCTACCAGAAACCCCAAATGAGGATCAACCTGCACGCCAATCGGCTATACCCCAAATATATAGGCTGACCTGGGCACTAATGCCCTTTCTGACACAGTCTGAGCCTGGACCTCCTGGCCCCACCCAGACAGCTGGCCGCACACTGAGCACATCGGACCCATCGTGGCCTTAGGTCGTCATCTCTTCTCAAACTCAGTTTCAGGCTTCAGAACCTAGACCTTATCTCCAATCACCGCCCGGGTTTGAAAATGATGCAGGAATCAGAACTCTTTCCCCATGGCAAGAAACCTTGTGGTTGGCATGTTGTCCAAGGTTCATTGTAGTTGAAACCAGTGTGGCCCATGAGGCCCCGCCCATGCTTGCGGGCCACATTTGTCACAAACACACATAGTGACCCTCAGCCTGAGCCCAGTCCTCAGGTAAGGCCTCTCAGTGGCTGGATGGAGAGACAGCATATTGGGTTTCCATGCCCCTAGACTCCAATTTTTAACCATAGTTTGGGTTGTCCCTTCACTCTTCCCCAGGGCTCTGCTTTGGAATTCCTCTTTTGGTGGGACACCTGAGGTAACAAACCTGAAGGAGTCCTCCCATTCCACAGATGTCGAAAAACAATTGGGATTGGGCCAAATACACAGAGAGCAAGATTCGTCCTTGCGCATGAGGCCACCCCAACATTCCATGGCCATCCCTGATACACAATCCAGGGACAAAAGCCTGAGCATGCGCCTCAGACTCGCTCATTCTTCATATCCTGAAGAGTTCTTCAGATAAGAACCTACACGGCACTCGAAGGCACCCAAAATGTATAGTCAAACCTGGGCACTAATGCACTGTCTGACAACCTGAGCCTGGACCTCGTGACCAACACCCGGACAGCTGACCGCACACTGAGCACATCAGACCCGCAATGGCCTTAGGTCATCATCTCTACCCTACCTCCGTTTTCAGGCTTCAGAACCTAGACCTTATCTCCAATCACTGCCCAGGGGTGACTGTGATGCAGAAATCAGAACTCAGAACTCTTCCTTACCCATGGCAAGAAACCTTGTGGTTGGCATTATGTCCAACGTTCAGTGTAGGAGAAACCAGCATTCACCCTGAAGCCCCGCTCATTCTTGAGTGCGACGAGGGCATAAACTCGCATTGTGACCCACAGCGTGAGTCCTGTCCTCTAGTACGTCCTCTC
>NW_026748359.1:0-1933 GCF_022355385.1 Mustela nigripes
GCCCCCGCCACTTCAAACCCCTCAGATTGTTTTTCAGAGTCCACAGTCTCTCAGATTCAACTTCCCCTCCAATTTACCCCAACACCCTTCTCTCTAACTCCCCATGTCCTTCATGCTTTTTGTTATCCTCAACAAATAAGTGAAACCCTATAATAAATGTCCCTCTCTGCCTGACCCACTTCACTCAGCATAATCTCTTCCAGTCCCGTCCATGTTGCAACAAAAGTTGGGTATTCATCCTTTCCGATGGAGGCATAATACTCCATAGTGTATATGGACCACATCCTCATTATCCATTCATCCATTGAAGGGCATCTTGATTCTTTCCACAGTTTGGCGACCGTGGCCATTGCTGCTATAAACATTGGAGTACAGATAGCCCTTCTTTTCACGACATCTGTATCGTTGGGGTAAATACCCAGGAGTGCAATGGCAGGGTCATAGGGAAGTTCTATTTTTAATTTCTTGAGGAATCTCCACACTGTTCTCCAAAGAGGCTGTATTGTATTCCCACCAACAATGTAAGAGGGCTGCCCTTTCTCCACATCCTCTCCAACACATGTTGTTTCCTGTCTTGCTAATTTTGGCCATTCTACCTGGTGCAAGGTGATATGTCAATGTAGTTTTAATTTGAATCTCCCTGATGGCTACTGATGATGACAATTTTTTCATGTGTCTGATAGCCATTTGTATGTTTTTATTGGAGAAGTGTCTGTCCATATCTTCTGCCCATTTTTTGATACGATTGTCTGTTTTGTGTGTGTTGAGTTTGTGGCGGTGATTATAAATCCTGGTAATCAACCTTTTGTCTGTACTGTCATTTGCAAATATCTTCTCCCATTCCGTGGGTTGCCTCTTTGTTTTCTTGACTGTGCAGAAACTTTTGATTTTGATGAAATCCCAAAAGTTTATTTTTGCATTTGTTTCCTTTGCCTTTGGAGACATATCTTGAAAGAAGTTGCTGTGGCTGATATCAAAGAGATTACTCCCTATGTTCTCCTCTAGGATTCTGATGGATTCCTGTCTCACATTGAGGTCTTTTATCCATTTTGAGTTTATCTTTGTGTACGGTGTAAGAGAATGGTCGGGTTTCATTCTTCTACATATAGCTGCCCAGTTTTCCCAGCACCATTTATTGAAGAGACTTTCTTTTTTCCACTGTATATTTTTTCCTGTTTTGTCGAAGATTATTTGACCATAGAGTTGAGGGTCCATATCTGGGCTCTCTACTCTGTTCCACTGGTCTGTGTCTGTTTTTATGCCAGTACCATGCTGTCTTGGTGATCACAGCCTTGTAGTAAAGCTTGAAATCAGGTAACATCATGGCCCCGTTTTATTTTTGTTTTTCAACATTTCCTTAGCGATTCGGGGTCTCTTCTGATTCCATACAAATTTTATGATTATTTGCTCCAGCTCTTTGAAGAATACCTGTGGAATCTTGATTGGAATAGCATTAAAAGTATAAATTGCTCTAGGCAATATAGACATTTTAACAATGTTTATTCTTCTGATCCAAGAGCATGGAATGGTCTTCCATCTTTTTTTGTCTTCTTCAATTTCTTTCATGAGTGTTCTGTAGTTCCTTGAGTACAGATCCTTTACCTCTTTGGTTAGGTGTATTCCCAGGTATCTTATGGTTCTTGGTGCTATAGTAAATGGAATCGATTCTCTAATTTCCCTTTATGTATTTTCATTGTTAGTGTATAAGAAAGCCACTGGTTTCTACACATTGACTTTGTATCCTGCCACGTTGCTGAATTCCTGTATGAGTTCTAGTAGTTTGGGGGTGGAGTCTTTTGGGTTTTCCATATAAAGAATCATGTCATCTGTAAAGAGAGAGAGTTTGACATCTTCATTACCAATTTGGATACTTTTATTTCCCTTTGTTGTCTAATTGCTGTTGCTAGGACTTCTAATACTATGTTGAACAAGA
>NW_026748360.1:0-1933 GCF_022355385.1 Mustela nigripes
AGGACAGGCATCACACTTCGGTGTGCTGCAGATGTGCTTTGTGCCTCCCTCTGGCTTCATCACACACTATTCGAAGGTGTATCTTTGGGAGGTTGTGATTTGGTAAAATTCATCACTTCTTTACTGTGTCATGGACTTTTTTAGTAAAACTATTTTTAAATTAAAAAATATATATATTTATTGAGAGAGTGCGAGTGGGGTAAAGGTGTAGAGGGAGAGAGAATCGCAGGCCCCCCCTCTGAACACAGCACCAGACGCAGGTCTCCAGCTCACAATTCTGAGATCATGATCTGTAATGGAGCTGAAAACCAACTGAGCCACCCGCGCCCTCCTCCTTCTTCTTTTTTTTAACCACGCCTGCGTGCTGGAGAAGAATGCCTGGCCACTGAGTACGTTTCACTGCTACTGCCTGATGGGAGCTACTCTGTTGCCGGTCATCGCACAAATGTCAGCACAGTAAAAACAGTAACATCTTAGGATGTGCCTGGATGGCTCAGTCGGTTAAGCATCTGACTTTTGATTATAGTTCTGGTTAGGGTCTCAAAGTGCTGAGATAGAACCCCATGTCAGGCTCTATGCTCAGCACGGAGTCTACTTGGGATTCCCTCTCTTCTTCTGCCCCAACCCCTGCTTGCTTGCTCTCTCTTTCTCTTTCTCTTCCTCAAAAATAAAATGAATCTTTAAAAAAACCCACAAAAAACAGTAATATCTTAGTGTTATTTCTTTAAAAAGGTTTAACCTCACAGATCTCCTGAAAGAGCCCCCAGTCTCCCAGGATGGCCCAGGCGCTAGCTCTTCTCCCCAACCCCGTTTTCCTTTTCAGGCCTGTGGGGCCAGCAGAATAGAACAATCTGGGGGTGGGTGAGAACAATCTGGGGGTGGGTGAGAAGTGCAGAAGCATGTTCTCTCACTGCCAGCCCTCCACCTGCCTAAACATAATCTGCATTTTAACAAGCTCCCCAGGGAATTTCGAGGCGTGTTAAAGTTTGAGAAGGACTGCTGCCTAACAGGCCTCTGCAGACTTTTCCCATAAGGGAAGTGGTGGCAAATATCAGTGGCAACTATTCAGCTCTGCTTTTGCAGCTTGAAGACAGCTGCACACTGAACGTAACCTAATGAGCATTGCTGTGTGCCCATCAAACGTTATTTATGGACACAGCTGAATGTCCTATACTCATATCATGCAGAAATGATATGAAAGAGTATTACTCCTGCAGGCCATAGGATGAGCAGAGTGTGGCCCATGGGTCACAGGTTGCTTCCCCTTTCTCTGTCATGCTTGTTCTCCAACTTTGGAGATCATTTCAGGAGCTGACTTTTGCCTTTAAAAAAAGCCAGAGCCTCTGATTCTCGAGCCCCAGCTTCAGAAATCCTGATGTCATGGGTCTTTGAGGAAATCTGGGCATCAGGGCTTGAAAATGCTCTTTGGATCGTTTTAATGATTGGCAGGACTGGAGACGTTCTGGGCTATCATGTTCTTCAAACAAAATAAAGTTGAAGGGTTTGTTCGTTTGTTTGGATTGTAGAATTTGACATAGACCAGGGCAGCCTGTGTCACCTGAGAGTGGGACTTCTCACAACTGACCCTCTTGATATTTTGTGTCCCCACATCCCTTTTGTGCATGTGTCCCCATGTGCGGTGCGAGCGCGGCGCAGGGTTACCAATGCCGTCCCTGGCTTTTTCCTACAACACGCCAGTAGTGGACTCCCAGTTGGAATAATGATAGAAACTGTCTTCACTCGCTGCCATCGGTCCCCTTGACGTACCCTTTTGTGCTTATGCTGTCTGGGTTATTCTCCCTCGGTACTACTGATTGTGATGTGGCTGTCCTGTGAGCTGCAGGGCGTCAAGTGGCGTCACTGGCCTCTGCTCATGAGAGTGGCAGCAACCCCCCACAGTGTGTTATCAATGGAAGATCTCTCCAGATGTTGC
>NW_026748361.1:0-1932 GCF_022355385.1 Mustela nigripes
GAGTTTCATTCTTCTACATATAGCTGCCCAGTTTTCCCTGCACCATTTATTGAAGAGACTGTCCTTTTTCCACTGTATATTTTTTCCTGCTTTGTTGAAGATTATTTGCCCATAGAGTTGAGGGTCCATATCTGGGCTTTCTACTCTGTTCCACTGGTCTATGTGTCTGTTTTTATGCCAGTACCATGCTGTCTTGGTGATCACAGCTTTGTAGTAAAGTTTGAAATCAGGTAGAGTGATATCCCCAGTTTTATTTTTGTTTTTCAACATTTCCATAGTGATTCGGGGTCTCTTCTGGTTCCATACAAATTTTTGGATTATTTGCTCTGGCTCTTTGAATAATACCGGTGGAATTTTGATCAGAATGGCATTAAAAGTATAGATTGCTCTAGGCAGTATAGACATTTTAACAATGTTTATTCTTCTGATCCTAGAGCATGGAATGGTCTTCCAACTTTTTGTGTCTTCTTCAATTTCTTTCATGAGTGTTCTGTAGTTCCTTGAGTACAGATCCTTTACCTCGTTTGTTAGGTTTATTCCCAGGTATCTTATGGTTCCTAGTAAATGAAATCAGTTCTCTAGTTTCCCATTCTATATTTTCATTGTTAGTGTATAAGAAAGCCACTGATTTCTGCACATTGACTTTGTATCCTGCCACGTTGCTGAATTGTTGTATGAGTTCTAGTAGTTTGGGGGTGGAGTCTTTTGGGTGTTCCATATAACGAATCATGTCATCTGTGAAGAGAGAGAGTTTGACTTCTTCATTGCCAATTTAGATACCTTTTATTTCTCTTTGTTGTCTGATTGCTGTTGCTAGGACTTCTAATACTATGTTGAACAAGAGTGGTGAGAGTGGGCATCCTTGTCGTGTTCCCATTCTCAACGGGAAGGCTGCAAGCTTTTTCCCATTGAGGATATTTGCTGTGGGTCCTTCATAGATAGATTTTATGAAGTTCAGGAATGTTTCCTCTATCCCTATACTTTGAAGCGTTTTAATCAGGAAGGGATGCTGAATTTTGTCAAATGCTTTTTCTGCATCGATTGAGAGGATCATGTGGTTCCTCTCTCTTCTCATATTAATTTGTTCTATCACATTGATTGATTTGCGAATGTTGAACCATCCTTGTAGCCCAGAGATGAATCCCACCTGGTCATGGTGGATAATATTTTTAATGTGCTGTTGGATCCTGTTTTCTAGGATCTTGCTGAGAATCTTAGCATCCATATTCACCAGAAACACTGGTCTCAAATTCTCCTTTTTGGTAGGGTCTTTGCCTGGTTTGGGGATCAGGGTAATGCTGGCTTCATAGAAAGAGTCTGGACGTTTTCCTTCTGCTTCAATTTTTTGAAACAGCTTCAGGAGAATAGGTGTTATTTCTTCTTTTAAAGTTTGGTAGAATTCCCCAGGGAATCCGTCAGGTCCTGGGCTCTTGTTTTTTGGGAGGTTTTTGACAACCGCTTCAATCTCGTTACTAGATATCAGTCTATTCAAGTTGTCAATTTCTTCCTGGTTCAATTGTGGGAGTTTATAGTTTTCCAGGAATGCATCCGTTTCATCTAGGTTGCTTAGCTTATTGACATATAACTGTTGATAATAACTTCTGATGATTGTTTCTACTTCCTTGGTGTTAGTTGTGATCTCTCCCTTTTCATTCATAATTTTATCAATTTGGGCTTTCTCTCTTTTCTTTTGGATTAGTGTGGCCAGTGGTTTATCGATCTTCTTGATTTTTTCAAAAAACTGGCTTCTAGTTTCATTGATATGTTCTACTGTATCTCTGGTTTCTACCTCATTGATCTCAGCTCTAATCTCGATTATTTCCCTTCTTATGTGTGGAGTTGGTTTGATTTGTTGTTGATTCTCCAGTTCTTTAAGGTGTAGAGACAGCTGCTGTGTTCTGGATTTTTCAATTTTTTTGAGGGAGGCTTGGA
>NW_026748362.1:0-1932 GCF_022355385.1 Mustela nigripes
TGGCCCACACAGAAACCAGGGAAATGCAGAAAGCTGGAAGACACACCACGGAGCGCAAAAGCATCGCTCACAACCCTAGGCCAGAGAAAGGTCTCCCATGGGTCTGCTCCAATCCATGCTCCAAGTCTCTGGGTCCCACAGGGACAGAGACTAGACACGTGCAAGTTCAAGGGGGAGGAGAGGCACACAGGGAGTATGTGTCAGGAGATGCAGGAGCTCCCGGGGAAGGACTCAGGCAAAGGAAACCCTGGGGAGGCAGTGCTGGTCACCCTCAGACTGGCAGGTGTCTGGTCTGGGGACCAGCAGCCCTGGGGAGAACGTGGGGAAGCAGAGGTCCGATGCAGCGCCCCTGGAGAGAAGGGGACAGGCACCCCTGTCTGAGACAACAGTGAGCGGCACCCATCCCAGGCCACAGGTCCACCTATCACCTAGGAGGGCTCAGCCTGGGACTCACCCCCAGAAACTCTGGCTCGATTGGCCTCGGATGTGTTTTCAGTAGTATTGGGCACAGTAGTGGTGAGACAGCAGGGAATGGAACAGTGTTCATGCCCAAGGAGATGGAGGGGATCCTGATCCCAGTCCTCCTGACACAATGTCCTGGGGCTCCTTTCTCAGTGTTGTCTGGGGCAAAGGATCACGGCAGGCCCTCCTGAACCCCACTCCTGCCACCCTACTCCTGGGACATTCATAGTAGTTTAAGGAGGACATAGAGAGGATCCAGGATGACAGAGGGCCAAGGACAAGGAAGGTCAGCACTGGGAGGACAGATGGACCAGCCCCGAGCCACCATGCAGGGCCTGAGCTGTGATTTCTTGAGACCTCACCTAAAATAATGGCTCCTGATGTGTGGACCTGTTTCTGCAGTTTCATTCCCTCCCCCCCTACTTCATTTATTCGCTCTGTCGTTCACCCCCGACCCCTCCCCTGTGTCCCTCTCTCCCCTCCCCTCTCCCCTCCTCCCTCCCTCTGTCTTTCCCTCCCCCCATCCTCCCTCATGCCCCCCCTCATTCAGCAGAGGACCTGGGGTCCCTGCTCTGTCCTGGGCACTGGGGCTTCATCAGTGCGCCCCCCTCACCCTTGGGGTCACCTCCACTGTGGGAGGTGACAGGGTCGTCCTTGGGACTCGCAGCGGTGATGAGCACCAGGAATCTGCCCCTGAAAACAGAGGCCCATTCCACAAAGAAAGGAATGGAAAGACACATGCTTAGCATTTCCTCAAGAAAAATCTAGTCCTGAGAAATGATGAAAAGTATCCTAGCCTTCATGCAGTGTGAGTTCTACTGGCTCATACACACCGATTCCTAGAAGCAACAAAGAGTAACTCATTCAATGTTAACTGAGTGTTTGTGGCACAACTTTTCCGACCAAATGACAGCATTTCAGTCAACATCTCCAGGGCCTCTGAGTTTACCCAAAGGTCTGTGTGAGCCTCTGACTCTTCCCATTGACCACCTGGGGAAGCTCAGTCCTGTTGCCTTCCTTGTCTCCTGCCTCTTCTGGGACACTTCCATGGACTCCTACCCCTCACCAGGGCCTCCCCCACCAGGACTCCCCTTGCCCTGTGGCCTGGTGCCCAGATCCTGCACTGGGTCTCTTGAGCCTGGTGCTTTGTGCAAGGCCCCAGGTGCTCCCTCTGGGGTCACTTGGCACCTCCTATGTTGTGGCCTGCATCTTTCTGCACTGGGTCTCCTCTGACGAGTCTGTGAGGCCAGCCTATGCCCATGTCATGGGCATGGAAGCACGAGTCCAGAAGGTCCAGATGACCTGCTCCCAATCCCAGCGTGTGGAGCCTGGGCCGAGAATGGTTCCTGAGCAGGGGACGGTTTGGGCCTAAGAAGCCTAAGGGAGGACGTAGTCCACTGAGCCCACAGGAGAGTGAGCACGGTGGGGGCCTGGCGCTCAAGCCAGCTGGAAGACCACACCCCACCCGCA
>NW_026748363.1:0-1932 GCF_022355385.1 Mustela nigripes
ATTTGGTGGCACACCTGAGGTTGTTATACAAAACAAAACAAATCAACGACAATAGAACAACGGACTTCTTCCATTCCACAGAATGACCCCAAACTCTTTGGACGGGGCCAAAACCCCAGAGAGTAAGACTCGTCCATTTCCCATGAAGTCACCCGGAAATTTCACGACATCACTGACACGATATCCAGAGACAAAAACTTGAGCAAGAGTCGCACACTCGCACGTTTTTCAATCCCGAAGTGTTCTCCTCATGGTCTGTAGATCAGTCCTGCCATACCTATGACCCGAATCATAAGCCGAGTTTGTGTTTTCAGACAACTGTCCAAACAGCCCTGGCCTACACACCCTACAGGCTCAGGCCCCTGGAGCCAAACCTGACGACTGTGCTTGCCCTCTCCAAGGGAATTGTGTGTGCCCATTCCAATGGCCACAAGCCTACTAATAGGATCAACCTCCAAAGTCCCTGAGGCCATCCCAATATTTTTGGCTTCCCAGGACAAACAGGGGCAATCTGGGCCCATCTGAGCACCTACCTGCACTCCGACCCGTAGACTGAAGTCCCCAGAGGTAAAAAGGCACGAACATGCCACTAGGCACCTATCAGATCCATTGCTTTGGTTTCCAGGCATCTCTCCACAGAAGAATGGATTTCAATAACAGGATATGGCTGTTTCTTGACTCACCCATCAGAACAAATCTCATCTACACATGGGAAACTTGCACAATGGAGGTGTGTGAAAGCCTCTCTTTGGGAGAACCCTTCAGGGCCCCAGTTCCACCGCTTCATTCCAAGGTCTCCATAGACACAAAATCATATTAGGACACATCCACGGGAGAGTCCACTTCAACTCAGCCTCCTCGGTTGCTCCCCCAGATGCAGCATATCTAACCTGTCTTGTTGCTTGGAAACAATTGGAATGCGTGGTGGGCTACCCAGCCTTCCATCCTTAGAACCCTGCTCGGAATCGTTGTCCTGGAGCCAACCAAAGGGTCTCAATTGTCCTGCAGAAGAATCTTTGCAGTTGGGAGCTTCTCAAAAATCCCATCGTGGGAAAACCCCCATGGCCTCGTTATCCAACCCCCCTTCAAGAAGGGGCCATCAGGGACAGAATGCCCAACCTGAGCAATCATCTGATCCTCGCCCTAACTTCAGATGTTCGAGATCTCGATTCAGACTCATCCAGAAACCTAGGCCTAGCTTGTGTTCTCATACTTCCGTCCTCAGACTACTGGCCCACAAGCCCTCCAGTTTGGCAATCCAGAACTCCAGTGCAGCACTCTGCCTGTTCTCCAGAAGAAAAACATTGCCCTCTGGGCCTATCCAGAATCCCCAAATGAGGATCAACCTGCACGCCATTCGGCTGTACCCCACATATATAGGCTGACATGGGCACTAATGCCCTTTCTGACACATCCTGAGCCGGGACCTCCTGGCCCCACCCAGACAGCTGGCCGCACACTGAGCACAATGGACCCCTCATGGCCTTAGGTCGTCATCTCTTCTCAACCTCGGTTTTCAGGCTTCAGAACCTAGACCTTCACTCCAATCACGGCCCGGGTTTGAAAATGATGCAGAAATCAGAACTCTTTCCCCATAGCAAGAAACCTTGTGGTTGGCATGATGTCCAAGGTTCAGTGTCATTGAAACCAGTGTGGCCCACGAGGGCCCGCCCATTCTTGCGGCCACATTGGTCACAAACACACATTGTGACCCTCAGCCTGAGCCCAGTCCTCAGGTAAGGCCTCTCAGTGGCTGGATGGAGAGACAGCATATTGGGCTTGCCTAGCCCCTAGACCCAATTTTTAACCATAGTTCGGGTTGTCCCTTCACTCTTCCCCAGGGCTCTGCTTTGGAATTCCTCTTTTGGTGGGACACCTGAGGTACCAAACCTGAAAGGAGTCCTCCCATCCCACAGATTGACGAAAAACAAT
>NW_026748364.1:0-1932 GCF_022355385.1 Mustela nigripes
CTATAGATATTGTGTCACTCATGGTCGTGAAATTTCCGGGTGACTTCATGGGAAATGAATGAGTCATACTCTCTGGGGGTTTGGCACCGTCCAAGGAGTTTGGGGTCACTCTGTGGGATGGAAGAAGTCAGTTTTTTTTGTTGTTGTTGATTGGTTTTGTTTTGTTTTTCAAACCCCACCAAATGAGGGATTCCAGACTAGAGCCCTGGGGAGTTGTGACTGGACAACCAGATATCTGGTTAAAAATTGGGGCCTAGGGACATGTCAAGCACAATATGACATCTAATGGTCCAGCCACTGAGAGGACGTACTAGAGGACAGGACTCACGCTGAGGGTCACAATGCGTGTTTTTGCCCTCGTCGCACTCAAGAATTGGCGTGACCTCAAGGTGAATGCTGGTTTCTCCTACACTGAACGTAGGACAACATGGCAACCACAAGGTTTCTTGCCTTGGGTAAGCAGGAGTTCTGATTTCTAAATCACAGTCACCCATGGGCAGTGATTGGAGATAAGGTCTAGGTTCTGAAGCCTGAAAAGTGAGGTACGGCAGAGATGATGACCTAAGGCCATGGCGGGTCAGATGTGCTCAGTGTGCGGTCTGCTGTCTGGGTGTTGGTCACGAGGTCCGGGCTCAGGTTGTGAGACAGTGCATTAGTGCCCAGGTTAGACTATATATTTTGGGTTCATTCGAGTGCCGTGTAGGTTCTGATCTGAAGAACTCTTCAGGATATGAAGAATGAGCGAGTCTGAGGCACGTGCTCAGGCTTTTGTCTCTGGATTTTGTATCAGCGATGGCCGTGGAATGTTGCGGATGCCTCATGGGACATGGACGAATCTTGCTCTCTGTGGATTTGGCCCGATCCCAATTGTTTTTCGTCAATCTGTGGGATGGGAGGACTCCTTTCAGATTTGTTACCTCAGGTGTTTCACCAAAAGAGGAATTACAAAGCAGAGCCCTGGGGAAGAGTGAAGGGACAACCCGAACTATGGTTAAAAATTGGAGCCTAGGGGCATGGCAATCCCAATATGCTGTCTCTCCATCAAGCCACTGAGAGTCCTTAACTGAGGACTGGGCTCAGGCTGAGGGTCACAATGTGTGTTTGTGACCAATATGGCCCGCAAGCATGGGCTGGGCCTCATAGGCCACACTGGTTTCAACTACACTGAACCTCGGACAACATGCCAACCACAAAGTTTCTTGCCATGGGGAAAGAGTTCTGATTTCTGCATCATTTTCAAACCCGGGCCGTGATTGGAGATAAGGTCTAGGTTCTGAAGCCTGAAAACGGAGGTTGAGAAGAGATGACGACCTAAGGCCATGGCGGGTCCGATGTGCTCAGTGTGCGGCCAGCTTTCTGGGTTGGGCCAGGAGGTCCAGGCTCAGGCTGCGTCAGAAAGGGCATTAGTGCCCAGGTCATCCCATATATTTGGGGTACAGCCGAATGGCGTGCAGGTTGATCCTCATTTGGGGTTTCTGGGAAGCCCCAGAGGGCAAAGTTTTTCTTCTGGAGGGCAGGCAGAGTGCTGCATTGTAGTTCTGAATTGCCAAATTGGAGGGCTTGTGGGCCAGTAGTCTGAGGACGGAAGTCTGAGAACCCTAGCTAGACCTAGGTTTCTGGGTGAGGATATGGAAGCACAATCTACTGACCTGAATTGAGATCTCGTGCATCTGAAGTCAGGGCGAGGATCAGACGATCACTCAGGTTGGACAGTCTGTCCCTGATGGCCCCTTCTTGAAGGGGGGATGGGTTAGGAGGCCATGGGGGTATTCCCACGATGGGAGTTCTGAGAAGCTCCCAACTGCAAAGATTCTTCTGCAGGACAATTGAGACCTGTTGGTTGGCTCCAGGACAACGATTCCGAGAAGGGTTTAAGGATGGATGACTGGGTAGCCCAGCTCGCATTCCAATTGTCTCCAAGCAACAAGACAG
>NW_026748365.1:0-1931 GCF_022355385.1 Mustela nigripes
TATATTATATAATATAAATATATATTATATATATTCATTCCTATATCTAAATATATATATTTATATATATACTTCTTATATTTACATATATATATACTATATAATTATATTTTCTTAGCAAGAATGACGAAATACTTAAACACGCACACACACACATGCAAAGGATGTTTATTTAAAAAGACTAGATAACCCTTAACCAGTCTCTTTTATTTCCACACATAAGCAAAATGTGGGTTTCAGTGACACTGAAGGTCAGAAATTGAAAAAACAACAAATCACATCCAGGGTTGTGAAACCCATAGTAAATTTTGCTAATTCATGTTTGTTCAAAATTTCTTTTAAAACATTAAAAAAAAAAAAAACAGGAAGTTGCCAAGCAGCTCACTGTTGATCTGAGTAACAGAACTTTGCAGGATCCCATTTGGTATGACCTGACATTCCCACTACTCATCATGGTCATCTGCAAATCGAGGAGGGATTTTTTTTTTCAATGTTTTTCCCACAACTGACCAGAAATGATGCCAAATTCTGCAACACCCAACAAAACAAGGTTGGTTTATATCAGATTACATACACAACTACAAAAAAAAATATGAAATGTATTATAAACACACCTCATGGGTTTAGTGTTAACATTTATATACAAATTAAGTTGGTAGATTACTATTGATTATTTTCTATGTGCCAGACATAAAATGCATGATTATTACTATACAGTGGACCAGATATAGAGTTTGTTATCATTATTATTATTATACAATGTAGCACACAAAAATTTATTATTATTAAGCAGTGTACAAATAAAAATTTGTTATTTTTTTTCAGTGTACCAAACATAAGAAAATCTATTGTTAATTATTTTCATTTTTGATAGTTCTTATTATTGGTGGCCCAGTAAATGCCAAATGTTGTGATAAGCTTTTTATATAAAGGATCTCGTGCTGGTTTCACAATAATCAGAGTGTCTTACAAGGGCATGACCAGAGTCTAACCCCACATTAGTTGGACTCCAAGGCCAGTTTTCCTAACCTTGACAGTCTGAAGAAAACCTAAACATTCAATTAAAAAAGCAACATTGCTGTTTATAACCACACCAGGCTTGAAGAAGAGAACATCTTAAATAAAAATCTTGATGCTCTTTCCTGGGCATGAGAGGCTGGGTATGTTCCTTGAGGGACAGAAGGTAGGGAGAGCTAGGTGGATTTTTAGAATCAGTGGTGAAGGAGCACATGTCCAAGGAGCTGAGAGGTATTTAAAATGAGGTGCCTTACATGAGAGGAAAGATGGTGGCTTTGATGCATTGTGAACCATGTCCACTGTCCCTGATAAGCAGAAGGAAAGGAATATTAAAGTCAATTTTGGCCTCAAAATGTAGAATCACACACATGGAGTAAAAGATGAATGGATGGATGGATGGATGGACACATGGGCAGGTTCGTGGGTGGGTGGATGGATGGATGGATGGATGGGTGGATTGATGGATAGATCAATGGATTTATAAATGGATAAAATGAGTGGGTGGGTGGGTGGATGGATAAATGGATAGATGAGTGGGTAGGTTGGTGTATGGATGGATGGATGGGTGAATGGTTGGATGGATGGATGGATAAATGGATAAATGGATAGGTGAGTGGGTGGATGGATGACTGTACAACTGGATGATGGATGGATGGGTGGATGTGTGGATGGATGGACACATGGGTAAGTGCGTGGGTTGATGGATAGATGGATGGATGGATGGATTGATGGATGGATGGATGGAAAAATGGATGGATGGATGGACACATGGGTAGGTGGATGGGTTGATGGTTAGATGGATGGATGGATGGATGGATGGATGGATGGATGGATGTACACATGGGTGGGTGCATGGGTGGATGGATAGATGGATGGATGGATGGATGGATGGATGGATACATGGGTAGGTTCAG
>NW_026748366.1:0-1931 GCF_022355385.1 Mustela nigripes
AAAAAAAAAAAAAAAAAAAAAAAAAAAAAAGGAAAAGAAAAGGGAGAAGAAAGACAGCTCACTTAGAACCTAAGTGATTAAGTATAGGTTTTTTTTAATATTTTATTTATTAATTTGAGACAGAGCACATAGTGAGCACGGGCAGGGGGAGATGCTGAGGGAGAGGGAGAAGCAGGCTCTATGCTGAACACGGAGCCCAATGCAGGGCTCAATCCCGATCCAGGGCTCAATCACACTGTGATCATGACCTGAGCCAAAGGCAGATGCTTAACCGACCAAGCTACCCAGGCACCCCTAATTACAGGGGTGTCATTACATTTATGAATGAACACCATACCCTACTGCAGGCAGTAGGGTATGTGCCTGTGACTTCACGTAACATTGCAGTTTACATAGGCTTTGGAGTGAAACAACTTGACATCTCAAGAACTGGCCTCCTTTTACAAGAAATGTCAGTGAAGGTGGGAGGTTCAGGGACTTATGATAAAGGGTGGTGCCCAAAGCAAGAGAAACCCCATTTGGCATCCTGGCCCTCAAGGCTTTTTGGTTAGCTTCCTGGGTTGTAAATATAACCAGTTGTTTTAGTATTACTATTATTATTATTTTATTTTTAAGATTTTATTTATTTATTTGTGAGAGGGAGAATGAGAGAGAGAGCATGAGAAGGGGGCGGGTCAGAGGGAGAAGCAGACTCCCCGCTGAGCAGAGAACCTGGGACTCGATCCGGGGACTCCAGGATCATGATCTGAGCCAAAGGCAGTCGCCTAACCAACTGGGCCACCCAGGTGGCCCTATTATTATTATTTTAAAATAGGAGGTGGTATAGTATGAAAGTTAAAAACACAGACTCTACTCTCTGTTTTGCTGTCTGAGAAATGGGAATAACGCTGGAAACCACCTCAGCTGGTGTCACTGTAGCTCTGTGAGGTGAGGTGTCAGCCCCAAACCCAGGTCCCCGCATACAAAACTACTCCAGTTGTCCTAAGTGTTGGTGATGTTGCTCTGCCACCGTGCAGGAAAAGACATTTAGAGCACAGACGAAAAAGGAGGTCCTAGACCCCATACCCTCTCTGTAAGATATGCTGATGACCTGCTGCCTCAGAGAACAGGGAGCTGTTGGACTGTAGCTCTGTCTCTCAACTTCTAAATGACAAAAATTGTACCACCCAGGGTATCTGACCTAGAAAGGGCTTCTGAGTCATCTCTGCCCACTTTCCCTTGCAGAGCTGGGACATGAAGCCTGGAGAGCCCAGGGACTTCGCCAAGGTGGAACTGTGAGGCCACACAGAGGGGAAAGGAATCCATGTATTGAAGAAACAGGGAATGCTGTCAGCAAGAAGATAAATGGGCACAAATGAAAACAATCCACGTTTGTGTGCTGGTATTTTCTGCCATAAATATCAAAAGAACAGCCACAGAAGGGGAACCCCATGGGATGGGCAAGAGCCATACATTTTTGCTCCTATGTGGAAGTGTTAGAACCTGGCACCAGCTGTTCAACGAGCGCCCATGGTGGAGGGACAGCCCACACCCTCAGAGTCGCTGAGGTAGTTTTTAGGGAAAGTCAGAAATCTCCCTTGCAATAAAAAAAAGTAAATGTAAATGTATTCATGCTTCTTCAACTGGTGGCAGACACTCCCCCTTTGGAGTGGATGCCTGACTGGGCGCAGAGGCTTCTCAAACAGCCAGGCCCCCCAGAGTTCTGTGACCTAGACCATCCCATGCTGCCCCACCGGCTCAAGGCTGACCAGATTTCTCCAGCTCTGCCTTCTGGGAGAATACGCTTATTTGTGGTGGTTAACAATTAGGATAAAGCAGATATCTTCTACCCCAACAATCCATTCGAGACCCCTGCCCTGTCCCTAGGTCACCGGCTCCCCTGAATTGTGCAGCTCGAGAATACACAGTTTGTATCTCTTCAGTAGGCCAAG